>NC_088679.1:14848484-15151515 GCF_950023065.1 Planococcus citri | reverse complement strand
TTTTGCGTCGGTCTGGGTCATAGCCGTCAAAATTCAAAAGCACTTTTATTGTTAAGCTGCGCAATTGAAAATTTTCAAATTTATTTGAGTGAATTTGTATTTTGAAAATTTTTTTTCGCAAACATTTTGCAATAATTATGCCAAAACATTGAAAGGTATTAACTTATGTGTTTCCTTATTTTCAGAAATTATACTTTTTCGATGTTTTGACATAGGTACTCAATAAATGCTTTAAATATACTTACTTACTTACTATTCAAGAACACAATATTTTTATAATACAATTACATAACGATGCATTAAAATATGAAGCTATATTATTTGGAAACGGGGATATTTGTCCCAAAACAGGTTGAGTTGGGGCTGCTGGAGCGAAAAAACCACATTTTTTCGAAAATTCAATTTCTTTTGAGGACCCATTGCTGCGATCCGCTCACTATTTGATTCAGTTCTTCTAACCCCCCCCCCCCTATTTCCAATGGGCTTCCAAATTTCTTGAAAACTGAGAAAAAACTAATTTTTACTTTATAAGATGGAAGAAGTTTTGAGAAATTTATCGCAAAAATTGACATGGCATTTTTTTTTTGAAATTTGTGATTTCAATCTTGTAAAGAAATAAATTTTTCAACTTGTCACCTTGGATTTCTGTTTCACCTCCTCTAATCGATTCGGAACGTCAAACTTATGACAGAATTGAATTTTAAGCTGCCGATGAAGTTGATTACAACGCCTTCTGCAGCGATTTAAAATTGCTGTAAACGAGTCAACTTTTGCTGGAGATTTCAGATCGCCTCGAAAAGGGTGAAAATATGTAGAATCAGTGGGTCGTATTGAGGTGATACAATATCCCTTTTGTCATATTGGAATCGGTTTGGATTTCTATTTTTTTTTCAACTTTTGAAGAATTGATCACTTTTTCCTCATATGAGATCAATTTGGGGAGGAAGTTGAGTGCCTCAAAATTTTTGATAACAGGATTGAAGAATGTTTTCGACAAAAAATTTGGAGTAAGTACTCACTTGCATTATTTTCGAAACTCGACACTGCAGCCTTGGAACAGACTGGAAAGGGAGAGGGAGGAGTTGAATCAGCGAGTTGAAGTCACCGAAATTTTGAAAATCAGTGCCTAAGAAACGAATTTTTGAAAACTACAAAAATTCGTTCAAATCAATATTTCTTGGTTTATTAATTGAGATAAATGCTCTGATTTGGAGCATGAAAGACTTGCAGTGGTCTGATGAAGCAGCTTTAAGTCCGTTCAATTTTTCAAACCAATTTTCGAATCGTCGCACAATTCTTTGAGAGATGAAAGGGTTAAGTAGCGTGGAAATGTTCGGAAATCAATGAGCACCGATTTTCAAAATTCTGAGACATTTCAAACCTGTCGCTGTCTTTTTGAACTCACCGTCGATCTCGGTATTCCTATTGCCTCCAGCTTATATACCTACATATACATCTTTATTTTGTCACCAAAAAAATATCGAATCAGATAATTTTTTGATGAATTTTGTTTACCACAGGTGAAATTGCAGATTACGAATAGTCTATACATCGACTGGTTTACCTAACTGCTATTAAAAAAAAAAACCAAACTCATCGATTTTCAGTGGTCACACGTTGAATTTCAGTCGCGTTAGTGTGTTCCGGGGTGCCTTTTCTGATTATGATATTTCTTCAGAAAAATGGCTCTATCTCTAGCTTTTTTCAATCTTTTCTTCTGTTAGAGAAAGGTGAAAGGGGCATGTAAAACTGAAAAAGTCGGAGATCTCCCTCTGGTCGTATAAATGGAATCGATTTGGATTTCAATTTTTTCTAATTTTTGAAAAATTGTTCACTTTTTCCTCGTAAAGAGATCCACTTGGGAAGGAAGTTGATTGCCTCACACTTTTTAAAACAGGATATTTCACATATTTGAAGAATGTTTCCGACAAAAAATTGGCAGTGAATACTCACTTGCATTATTTTTGAAGCATGGAGACTGGAGAGTCGTGAAACAGACTCGAAAGGGAGAGGGAGGAGTTGAATCAGCGAGTTGAAGTGACCGAAATGACTTGAAGTGTGCTGAGAGAGCAGGTTTAAATGCATCCAATTTTTTGAAAAAATTTTTGAAGCGTCGCGAAATTCTTGAAAGGGTTAAAGTATAGCGTGAAAATGATCGAAAGTGAATGAGCACCGATTCTCAAAATTCTGAGACATTTCAAACCTCTCGCTGTCTGTTTCAACTCACCGTCGCGTCGGTCTCCAATCCCTCTTGCCTCCAGTTTATACATATTTTTAACTAAAAAAATATCGAAATTGTCAATTTTCTGATGAATTTTGTTTACCAAACATGAATTCGCAAATTACGAATAGTCTACATCAAATACAATTAACCACTACACTGTTTTATATATGTACAATTAAAAAAAAAAAATTGCTTACTTATCGATGTTGAATGATGTCTTGATTTTGGGGTGTTTTTTCCGATAATGATAGTTTTCTAGGAACAGGGCTCTATTTCTAGCTTTTTTCAATCTTTTCATCAATTTGAGAAACGTGCATGGAAAACCGAAAAAAGTCGGAAAGCCCCCCTCTTGTCGTATGGAATCGCCGGAATCGGTTCGGATCTCAATTTTTTCTAATGTTTGAAGAATTGATCACCATTTCCTCACCAAAGATCCACTTGGGAAGGAAGTTTATCACCTCAACATTTTTCGAAACAAGATAAGTCCTAGCTAGAAGATGAACGAAAGGAGCCGAGTCGAAAAAAGATTTGAGTGAACTACAAGATAACCACATACGACACATTTATTAAGTAGGTATAAAAAAATAGATGTATTTAATATACGATTAGAAATAGTAAAATATCGAGTACGAATAATTTATAAATTTCGAAAGATGTGATGTCAACACGATGTCGAATATTTTGTCGACCGTATCGACAATTTCGTCTGCCATCCATTGACGACCAGTCGATAAATTATCGACATCGTCGACTTTATCGACTGTTCGTCTGAGACACTTTTGACAATTTGTCGACTATATCGAGTCATAATAAAATATCTTTGGGTAAATTTACTAATAATTATAATAATATAACGTCGAAAGACTAGATTTTAAACACAGATCGACGATCAAACACAGTAAATGCAGGACAACGAATATCTACCTAAAATCATCACCAATTTGAGCTATCTTTACACTATTATCATCGACGGTTTCCGCTGTTTCCTGAAATTGAAACGAAGGTTCAGAACTTTTGGTTCTGAGTGAGTAGGCATTGATCTCATTTCATCCTAATTGAAGAATGTTTTCAACAATTAATATTTTGTAGTAAATACACACTTGCATAATTTATGAAGCACGAGAGTCTTGGAACAGACTGGAAAGGGAAAAGAATGAGTTGAATCAGCCTAGTCGAATTCGCCGAAATTTTGAAAATCAGTGCTTCCTTCATTTTTAAACATTATGTGACCAGATTGACGTTTTCCGCTATAAAACAAGATGAAGGATCGTGCGCATCAGAATGTTCATAAATGCTATGACTTGAGCATAAAAGACTTGGAAGTGGTCTGGTAAAGCAGGTTTAAATCCGTTGAATTTTTGAAAAGTCGTACAATTCATTAAGAGCTGAAAGGCTTGAGATAGCGTGAAAATGTTCGAAAATGAATGAGCTCTGATTTTCAAAATTATGAGGCATTTCAAACGTCTTGCTGTCTTTTTCAACTCACCGGTCATTCAGTCTTCGATATCCGGATTGCCTCCAGTTTATACATCTTTATTTTGTAACCAAAAAATATCGAATCAGCCAATTTTCTGATGTATTTTGTTTACCAAAGACGAATTTGCAAATTACAAATAGTTTACAACAAATAAAATAACTAGGTACTAAACTGTTTTAATATGTCATTAAAAAACAAAAAATTACCTACTCATCGATTTTTAATTGTCACGCGTAAGATTTCGTAAATATCGGACCGAATTGTTGCGTTATACATTCTGATTGTAGATAATATATTTCTTTAGAAAATGGGCTATAAGTATATTTTCTAGTTTTTTTCGGTCTTTTTATCTATGTACTTACCTATTTTGTGACAGATGAAAACAAAATTAGAGAAAGGTGCATGGAAAACCGAAAAAAGTCCAAGATTCCCCTCTTGTTGTATTACAATCGGTTTATATTTCAATTTTTTCTAATTTTTGAAGAATTCCTGATCACTTTTTCCTCATAAGATATCTTTTTGGGAAGGAAGTGTATTGCCTCCAAATTTTTTAAAACAGAATAATTTTCACTTAGGTATAAGACTTAATTGAAGAATGTTTCCGACAAAAAATTTGGAATAAATATAGGTACTCGCTTGCGTTAGTCTATTTTTGAAGCATGAGAGTCTTGGAACAGACTTGAAAGGGAGAGGGAGGAGTTGAATCAGCGAGTTGAAGTGGCCGACATTTTGAAAATAAGTGTTTCCTTTATTTTTAATCATTATGTTGACAGGTTGACTTTTTCAGCTGTAAAAGAAGATGGAAGATTGTGTGCATCAGAATTTTTGGAAACTACAAAAATTCGTTCAAATCAATATTCCTTGGTTTCTCAATTGTGATAAATGCTCTCTCACTTGAGCATATAAGACTTTGGAAGTGGTCTGGTAAAGCAGGTTTAAATCCGTTCAATTTTTAAAAAGTAGTCGTATGTACAATTCTTCAAGAGCTGAAAAGGTTTAAATAGCGTGAAAATGTTCGAAAATGAATGAGCTCTTATTTCAAAAATTCTGGGATGTTTCAAACCTCTCGCTGTCCATTTCTACTCACCGTCAATCTTAGATATCCCTATTGCCTCCAGTTTATACATCTTTATTTTTCAACCAAAAAAATATCGTACCAACCAATTTTCTAATGAATTTGCAAATAACAAATAGTTTACAACAAATAAAATAACTAGGTATATGTACCTACTAAACTGTTTTAATAAGTCATTTAAAAAAAAAATTACCTACTCATCGATTTTTAATGGTCACATGTATAATTTCGGCATTTCCGACTTTGCCGTTTATTTTCTGATCGTGATATTTCTTTAGAAAAGGGGCTATATTTCTAGCTTTTTTCGGTCTTTTCATCTACCTATTTGATTACAGGTAAAAACAAAACTAGAGAAAAGTGCATAGAAAACTAAAAAAAGTCGGAGAACCCCCTCTTCTTGTATTGGAATCGGTTTGGATTTCAATTTTTTCCAATTTTTGAAGAATTGATCACTTTTTCCTCATAAGAGATCTACTTGGAGAGGAAGTTGATTGCCTCAAACTTTTTAAAACAGGACAGTGGCGTAGCCAGGATTTTCCCAAGGGGGGGGGAGAAGATTTCAATCATGAGGGGGGGGGTAAAAATAAATTTAAACCAAACGAAGCAGTGTTATTTATTTTTTCTTTCATTACAATACCTATAACAAAAACACTAAACAGTCAGACACTCCAGTCACCTAATTCCATCCGTCTTGGTTTCGCAGCTGAAAAACGATTGATGACAGATTGAACATTCACCTCAATGTTCTTATGAATGTTTAACAGAGCAAGACCATTCAACCTATCTTCCAACATTGTCGATCGTAGGTATGTTTTTACTCTCTTCAAGGTTGAAAATGATCTTTCAGCCGTAGCTGTAGAGACTGGAATAAGGCATAAAAAATGCAGCAACTTTTTTAAATTTGGAGTGAGTCGATTACATGAAAACATAGCCTCAATTGCAGTTGGGGGCTTTGGTCCTGAAATACTCCATCTTTGTCTCCATACATTTAACTCGCTAGTTAAAGTTTCTTGAATCGTAGCTGTATCTAAATCATCGGCATAAATTTCAGCGGCTGCAATAATCTGCTGATTCGTGTACTTCGCTAATTTTGATGGGAACAGGATATTTCACATAATTGAAGAATGTTTCCAACAAAGAAGTTGGAGTAAGTAAATATAGTTAACCTACTCACTTGCATTATTTTTGAAGCATGAGTGTCTTGGAACAGACTTGAAAGGAAGAGAGAGAAGTTGAACCAGCGAGTTGAAAGGCTGAAATTTTGAAAATCAGTGTTTCCTTCATTTTTAAACATTATGTTACCAGGTTGACTTTTTCAGCTGTAAAACAAGATGGAAGACTGTGTGCATCAGAATTTTTGAAACCTACAAAAATTCGTCCAAATCAACATTCTTTGATCTATTGATCGGGATAAATGCTCTGATTTGCAGCATAAAATACTCGGAAGTGACTGGGAAAGCAGGTTTAAATACGTTCAAATTTTTCAAAAGCAGTTTTTGAATTGTTGAACAATTCTTTAAAAGCTGAAAGCGTTAAAATGGTGTGAAAATGTTTGAAAATGAATGAGCAGCACTGATTTTCAAGATTCTGAGACATTTCAAACCTCTCGCTGTCTATTTCTACTCACTGTCAGTCTTCAATATCCCTATTGCCTCCAGTTAATACATCTTTTTTCTGTAACCAAAAAAAATATCGAATCAGCCAATTTTCTGATGAATTTTATTTGCCAAAGATGAATTCGCATATTACCAATAGTCTACATCAAATAAAATAACTACCTACACTGTTTTATATGCTATTAAATAAAAAATTACTCACTTGATACACCATAATGGATTTTGGGGTGCTATTTGTGATTACCACATTTCTTCAGAAAAGGGGCTTTATTTCTAGCATTTTTCAGTTTTTTTATTACCTATTTTATGACGGAAAAAAACAAAATTGGAGAAAGATGCACGGAAAACCGAACAAAAAAACTGAGAAAATCATTTCTCTAGACGACTGGAGTTTTGAATTTTGAGTAACATATGTAGGTATTTCATTTTTTACATAAATTACATATCATTCACTCAACGAATTCTACTGTAACAACATGTTATACATTACTTGATGCGAAGTCTCATGTTGTTTTAATCCACGCAGTTTGTATAATTTATTGCAAAATTTTCAAGGAATTAACAAAGTTCCGGATTTTTCTTGATTTAGCGCACAATTTGTTTCCTGGCTCTCAAGTCCCTTGGTGGTAAATTTTTTATTGCAAAATTTACAACAAATCTTGCCACCACAGCGGGTTTTCCTATGGCGCGCTATATTTTCCTATGTAAAATCCGTTTTACATTGTTCACATCTTATGCATGTTCTTTCATTTCTCGAATGGAAACGCTGAAAATGGTGTAAAAATGACACTCATGATGTGAGTATTTCTAGACAAATATACTACATCTGAATTCCTCTTTTGATATTTTAGAGGACGAATGAATCTGTTGATTATGACGTATAGTACATATAATCGCTTTTCATAAAAAATTCAGCTTCACAGCCTTCTACATTTCGCAGGTATATGATGTCGAGGGTGCATACTTTTCATATTCCACTGTACTGGTATTCCGCTATATATATATGTAGTTAATTGCGTTCCCAGGACAGTTGCATGGAACGCAGACATTAGTGTGGGCATTCCATTGAGGACTACCCACATTCACAGCTTCGGCCAACATTATCCCAAAATTGATTATCTTATGGAACATGAATGGTGAAATATAGATGAGGTCTCCTGCTCACTGGATGATAATTACATATGGAATTTTATTTTTTGAAAGAAATTCTGGTGTAACAACCAAGTTTTTATGATTCAGGGGAACTAGACACCCTGGCAACGAATTTTTCAACAGTTTTGCGTTCTTTTTAGATTTCTGTGCTCCAGAAATTACTGTGGCTGCACTTTTGATTAGTGCTCGCAAATTTTCCAGAGAAACTACTTACTTACTAGTTACTAGCCAAGCTTTAAATGCGAATTCATTTTCAGTCCATCTTATTACATTGACGCTATCTAGGTAACCATCTTCTACGTGAATTTCCAAGTAAGATAACTTGCCGCATAAATAGAACATCGGGAAATTTATACCCTCTGATGGATCTTTCTTCTTCATGTACTCGATTCCGAGCAATGTGAATTATCATTAGTGCCCCTTTTTGGCCAGACTGGACAAGTAGGCTAACACGCAATGTGTTACCATTGCCTGCTTCACGATGATTGTACATACATGGGAGTTTTTCTGCCAAGCATTATGTAGTGGGGGTCCCTCTCCTTTCTACGCTATCTATCGGGAGACTGACTGCATCGCTGGCCGCGTGTTTTAGAACAATGAGTTCAGCCACCAGCTCCCTCTAGGCACTCGAACCAGTTTCAGGTTTTTAGATTCCGACACAGATGGAGTGGTTTCTGTTATCTCAGCTGTCACTGGCAGCACTCAGTCTTATTTTATTTTATTTTATTTTTTTATTTTTATTTTACAATTTAGGTCTCTCCAACAGCTAAAGCCAATTACAGGAGAGACCATTTATAATTAAAGAGATAAGACTATGATTTGCTCCAGAGAAACAAGTTTGAGAAATATAAAAATACAAAAGCGAGCAAAAAGGAGAAAAAAAACAAAAGAAATATTTACAAATGTATGTTCTTCCTACGGTATATAAAAGAGAAGGTAAGAAATAAGCAAAAAGGTATAACACCAAACAGAAGAAATACTTATTTAAAAAAAAAAAAAAAAAAAAAAAAAAACATATAAAACCAAAGGAAAAGATACAGATTATGAAATGGTTCACAAACAGCTCCCATTGCACCCCCACTCCTACTCCCATGCCATCCTCACCGCACACCTGAAAGCAGATCTACCCATACTAAAAATATCAGCATCTGCACACCTACAGAGGAAAGCGTCAGAGATACCCATGACATTGTTCATAGGAGATACCTTCATCCTGAATGTGTTGTAACTGTTTAAGGAGAATATTTTTTCTGCCTGGAGTGGATTTTTGGGGCCCAGAAATTGATTTTTCCCAAAAGGTTACTGTCATTTATGTTACAGTGGATGAGATCATATAGGAACATTAATGCAATTGTTTCTCTTCTTTTTTCCAACGGATCCACTTCAAACCCTTCCAAAAGCTCTTTTTGTGATAGGTCGTAAGGATAATACTTAAAAGTCTTTAGATATAGGTATTTCAAAAATCTAGTTTGAATTTTTTCAAGCTCTATTATAAATTTTTTAGTACCTATGAGGGAACCAAACTAGTACACCAAACTCCAGAATTGACCTGATGAAGGAGAAGTATAGGACTTTGAGTGTGCTTATTCTCTTAAAGTGCACTGAGTTTCTGACAACAAAATAGGCCATCCTCCTTGCCTTTGCTATCACAATGTTAGTGTGATACTTGAAAGTAAGTCCCACATCAAGGTTTATACCCAGGTCTCGAACAGTAGTTAAAAGACAGAGTTCTTCCCCACTAACTGTGTACTTATACTCCAAAAGAGTTTTTTTTTCGAGTAAATGTCATTGTTGCACATTTAGAAATATTAAGGGGCAGTTTGTTCTCAATACTCCATTTTACAAACATATCCAAATCTGCTTGAAGACCCTCACAATCCTTTATATCTTGGATTTTCTTGTATATCTTAGCATCATCAGCAAATAGCTCTATTTCAAAATTACCTATCACGGATGGAAGGTCAGTAATAGCTCTTAAATACACGCATCATTACACACATAAACCTGTATCTTTGGCGAGTTTTGAACCCAGGTCTCCGGCATGCGGAGCCGTGGCTTTACCACTACGCTACTGAGCGCCCAATGCCCAATATGTTCCGTGGGAACCCGGAAAGTATGGTTGAATCAAGTAAATTTGGCACATTAGCAATGTACATCGGATGTACCTCATTACTTGATATTTTTTGGATGGTCAAGATATATTCCTCGAATATTGTTTTCTGCATTGATAATTATTTATCTTCCCCAAAAACTTGTTGTCAATTTTTTGAATGGGAGGAATGTTCACATGTTGTAATTTTTTTTCCAAATGATGGGCAGTGATTCTAACCCAAGGTAGATTCCACTGTTCATTATAGAACGGATCGATTTCTATGTTTTCTATGCACCAGTAATATTATATTATTATTGGTAATAATTTTCCAACACATCCACCGGAAGTAATCTCGCATAGTTACTCAAGGCAATATGCCTCCACATTATTTAATTCAATTATTCAAAATTTTCAAACTAAATTCACATTCACATTCACTTTTTTATAATGAGAGAACTTTCAAACTTGGAGGGAAGTTGAAAAATACAGCTAACATATGATAACATTCAAGATACTGAAAGGTGTATAGTTTCTAAGTAATTTTTAAATGGCAATATATTTATGAATTCTCAGTTTATATGTATGTGGCCAATCAACAAACAGCATTTCAACATAGAGGCAATCAGCAATTACTGTTTATCAAACCAAATTTGGGACTGATTTTGAATTTGATTTTCAATATTTTTTTATTCGTGTATGAATGATTTTATCTAGTTGAACCATGAATGTTCTAATTTACAAATCAGCTTCATGCTTCCAGTTGATATGTATTTAAAAGCAAACTTAGCAATTAATGCAACCATCAATCAACCAGTATATGGTGAAAAGAAATGCGAAAACTATCTTGCAATCAGCGAATCTGAATGTGCAAATTTTGAGTTTAGTCAGTTTTATCCGTCAGTCGAAAGGGTTAAATACTTATATGTACGTATGTTCGTAAATCGATCTAAAGGGTCGCAAAAGGTGATAGATCAGATCACAGTTCATATAGCTGCTGAATTTCATTTTCATTCTATTTACAATAATTTTTTTGAAAACTGGAAACTCATATAATCCATTAAAGGTTCCAGAATCATTCAAAACCATCACCAATCGACTCAGGGTGTCAAAAATAGGACAACCCAAATTCAAGCCTTTTGTAATTTTAATCAGTTTGATAAATTTCAACGAAAAATAGGCCCATTTTGAAATTTTCAAAATGCACCTGAAATCCAAGTGAATTTCAGTGCCTGAAATTTTCGCTGATTGGTGTATTTTGAAGTTCTCGTTCGATTCTTTTTGTCAGATTCATAGTTGAGCAAAATTACAAATTTCCATTCGACCTATCGGGATAGAGTTTTGAGTTTTTGAAAGTCTGAAAAATTTTCAAATGTTTCAAAAAATTGTCTTTAGCGCTGTTGCCAGGTCTCATCAAAATTATTGAAAAAAGGACTCAGCCTGGTATCAGTACACTAAAGATAGGTATCACCTATGTACGTATAAGGTATAGGTATCATTTCAGCTCTTCAATAAGAAATTCGCTGTAAAAAAAAGCACATATCTATTTTAAAAAATTGCTACCAACCAATCAAAGCCAACATTGTCCCATTTCCAAACCAAAAAATTCTCACCAGCCTCACAGAAAAACTACATAATGACCCTCTATGAACCTTAAAAATGTTCTGCATTTTCCCCAAAAGGCCTAATTCATTTCCTCTCTCTCTTTCTACTCGCCTGTACGAGTAAAAAATATACGTTACTGCAGCAGCAAATTATTCGATAATTAAATGTACGATGTACGAGTACGAAAAAAAAAATGCTCGTAAAAATTCTCTCCCTCAAAAACCATACGTGTATTTAATCCCACACCACGTATAAATTAGCCTCGAGTAACTGCCACCCTGCAGCCATAATGTGCTCGGAAACCACACAATTATGGGCCAATTTTCACCGACACCATGCCCATTTAATACAGCAGTAGGTACACGTTGTTGTATCGATACACACAGCACGCATACGAGTATGGCCCAGAACATATCCGTATACGTATAGTAAATCTTTTAAAATAATTAATTCAAGAAGGGACACTTTAAACTATACCCCCATTATGGGGGTACTAATTCTGTATACAGAATACTTTTTTTTAACCGTTTTATTTTACTTGGCGGTTTCCACTCCACCCCCACGCACTTATATCGAATACGCTTAAATTATAATATCGCATTTCGCCCGTTATTTTGGCGTATCTGCTGTTCGTAGTAGTTGTCGCGGAAGAGGTCGCGAGCTCGAGTTTGGCAACGAAGAAGGGGGGAAATGGGAATATACAGCGGGACAACCGGCAACGGTGCCACATTCGCGCAAACGGATGAACAAATTTAATTTCCTACAGTTTTTAAGCGAACACCTGGTACTAACAAATTTTATTGAATGGCATGAAAATGTTAAAAGGAAAAATAAAAACGGAAAGTTATACCGTGACAGTGAACTCGACTCTCAAAGTGCGGGATTAAGTTAATCTGTTTTTTTTTTCACCCTCTCACTCTCTCGTTCATTTTTCTGTGTCGGTTTGTCGCATTCTTCGGATCTGTTTCAGTCTTATATTTCTTTACAATTTTGTTTACTTTTCTTATTTTTAGCACAAATTAGAAAACGAACGAAATACCGTATTGAGTTATTGCAATGAAAAGATATTATTTCAATGCGAGCAAAATCAAAAAAAAATTAATTTACTTACTTGAAAACACGTGCTGAAGATTTTGTATGTGATCTATCTCACTATTATTTCACGTGTCGTAAACTATTGTCGTGAAAAAAGTGCATCTGAACAATTATTATTGTAGTGGAACTTCAATCTTGAATGTGAAATTTACATTTGAACTGAACGATGAAACAAATGGGAATAAATTGAATTTAAGTAAGACCAACTCCAGGCCAGTGGTCACCACACTGATTTATTATAGAAAAGGTTGTGGATTAGAAAAGTAGATTTTAAATATACCTAAGTAAAGATACTAAAATATCCTCTTCAGTTCACAGTACGATATCAATAAGGTATTTCTCATCGGCAGTTCTGTGTAAATTTAATGAAATTTTTAGCAAATTGAAAATTGTTGAGCTTCTGAATGCTTTTACAGTTGAAAAAAAAAATATCATAACAAAATTTGTTCATTTTTTGAAATTAAAAATCATTTACTTATTATCCCTTCAGTTTGCAAGTTAGGCAAAACCTCCATGGTTAAAATTGGATTTTGGCTCTTGGATTTTGAAAACGTGACCTTCAATTTTAAAAATAGGCCACACCCTTCACATAACCTTTTTTCTCAAGTCTTACCCAGTTGTATTCTAGGTACTTGTATCCAAAACTGAAGTAAGTATATTGACATCCACTCACCGGACACCCTGTATAAATTCGAAGTACATGATTGAATAAAAAATTGATGAACCTCAAAAACGATTATTAATTACTTACTCTGTCTGAATGATGTCTAAGGTATGCATTTCTACGCTCATCTTCGTTGAGTCAGCTTTTCAAAATCTTCTTTCAATTCTGAGTTGAGATTGGAACATTGACTGGTTGATTAATGACTTCGACCTTGGAGATAATGAAGTGGAATGTGAATTAAGATTTCATTAAATCATAAAAGTTGATAATTTTCAATTTACTTTGTAAGTTCCACATTGCTGAGCAATAAAAGAACGAATTCGCCAATACCCATTTTTTATTGCATGGGTGGAATCTTTCTGGCCCCTCATCCCACCATGAAAATACAGCAGAAAAAAGTCACCCCACAGGTGTGCAACTAGCGCATATTATCAAGCTCTAGATGTTTTTGAGTGAAGACTTTGAAGCACGACCTTGTGTTTGTTTAAATTTTTCATTCCTCAGGCCTTCAGTTAAAGCACGACCTCTATTATAAATAAAATGACCTGTTTTTTGAAAGTGGGATTCCGTTGTTCATTTGTTCTCCTTGTGAATCTTCTTCTAGCGATTTTTTTACAAGCGACGCAAGCGATTACTTGCACCTTTCAACAAGACATTGTTAGTAACCATGGAATAGTAGGTACAAATTAAAATCCGTGCTAGTATCGATAGAATAATCGAATTATGTAAAATCGTGTTAGTATTCGTTTTACTTATAGATGAAGAGCAGTTGGATTATTGTCCGAGGGATAATAAATAGTCCCAGCCCCACCCTCAGTGTGACGTCTTATTTATAGAATCAAAATGTCAAGGCTAGAACCAAACGCCTTGATTAAAGTGTTTTATTTTTTTTTTCTAATTTGAAATATTATTTGCCAACTAAAATTTTCACCAACCCAAATTTGAACTGGATTTTACAGGTTGAAAATTTTCAAAAAAAAAATGAGTCAAAATGCTGAGAGTTCCTACTTGATAGATTTCTGGAAATTTGATTTTAAAAATGCAGAAGATATACTTGAATGTTGACTCTTGGATTCAAATTAAAAAACTGAATTTGGAGAATTTGGTTGAAATTATCATACTTAGGTAATAAAGGTGCACTGAGAAAAATCACTTTAGTAAAAATTACTGAAAAGTTTAGTAAAGAGGACCTCTGGTCATTTTTTTGTAGTATTTACTACATTTCTTAGTACAAACTACTAAGAAACGTAGTAAAATGTACTTTTTCTACTACATTTCTTAGTATTATGTACTACAAAATGTAGTAAATTCTACAAAAAGGGTTACCAGAGGGCCGCTTCACTAAATTTTACAGTAACTTCTACTAAACAGTTCTCTCAGTGTGTCAGGTAAATGGGATATTTCAATTCTGAAATAATCTCCACTCAACACCTTCTATTCTACTGTCCCTCCCTCAAAACAAAACGCCAATCCTTAAACATTTCAGACCTCAACCCTACAATTCCTGACAACATCAAACAGATGGAAAACATTCTTAAATACATCAAAGAAATCAATCTTCCAAACCAAATCTAGACTAACCCCTCGAAACTGGGCGTAAAAATCCTGGCAATTATACACGCCCAGTATAAAAAAAATGTCAAAAAAAAATACCCCGAAGGATTTCATTAAAATCAGCGTCACTGATTTTTCTTTCATTAAGAACATTGCATATCAGAGTTTTTGTGCAAAACGTGAAAAAACTCTATTGCAATATTAATTTTTCTTCTGGGTGTCAACACACAGCCAATCAGCGAGTAGTATTTTCAAAGATCCAAATAACGAGTAGTATTTTTATGATGCTGAGTAATAATATTATTTTGGCAACATCAACCAATAAGTACTTACTTATGGTGAAAGTAAATGCAAAAACTATCTTGCAATCAGCGAATATCTGATGGCTTGTTTTTCATTTGATCGAACTATAGACACTGGACCTGCGGGAAGACATCCAACTAGCGGCCATATTGGCTGAATTACGTGTGTCATGCCAATTTATCCCGCTGGGTGCTTTCGGCTGCGCTGTACTTCAATTTTGCAGGCAACAGGGAAAAGGGAGGGTTGTGTAGTCCGCGAGGTACTCCTGACTGCGCGCGCAGCCAGGAGTTCCTTCCAGACTACACAACCCTCCCTTTTCCCCGTTGCCTGCAAATTGACATATAGCGCAGCCAAAATCACCCAGCGGGAGAAATTGGCATGACACAAGATTTTACTACCGTCCCTTTTCCCCGTTGCCTGCAGTTGGATGTCTTACCCGGAGGGCACAGGTACAGTGTCTATAGATCGAACTTTAAGACTGTCTAATGGAGATGTTTCAATACTCGTATTTATCCTACTCCCCCCTGAATAAGTATAAACATGGATCTATTTTAAAAATAAAATTTTCAATAGTCAAGGAAGTACTTACAAACAATGAAAATTGATCGTGTCTTAATTTAAAAACATACCTACCAGTTTGACCAATAGCTAGAATAGGTACGTTAGGTAACACTTACTTCAGTCTTGAAGAAATAATTCCTAGCCAATCAGAGGCGTTCGGATATTTAAGTTGATTAAGTATATAGTTTACCACACCATGCATTATAGTTTTATACTCGTAGCTGGCAGCAACCTTCAATTGGTCGTTTGCACGTCTTCAAAACTGAGTTCCAGGAACACATAATTGTTGAAAGATTCTGGTAAGCTGTATAATCAAATCAGTGTCGTAGTTTTTGGTGCTATTGTATGGTCATGGTGTAATGGATTCACTCTTCATTAGGGTAACTTCTCAGTAAAATACCTAGGTACCAGAAAAAGGGATCTTGTAGGTCCCATTGATGCAAATCATGCTCTTCTACAAAGCCAAGCTGAAACATTGAATTTATTAAGGAGAATGCCCATTGGCTGCATTATTCCCATTGTGATGAACAGTGACAGTCTTTGATTCTGGTGCTTTATGAAAAGCATTACCTATTTGATGTACCATCAATCCTTGTATCAGATTTAGAGAGCAGTTCCCAGCTTGACCTTTTTTCCATTCTCCAGTCTTTGGAGGGTTGCAGTAGGGCAAATTTATTTATCACTGACGTTAGGTATGCTTATCTCTCGAGGCTCTATATTGTTAAGATTAGAAAGTAATAATATTAATGTGAAATGAACAGTTATTACCTTGGTATAACAAAAGCTTTAGGTAATACCGCTTACTCTATATATGTACTTCTCTTTTAAAAAAAATACAAAAGTTACTTACTCTGGTATTGTCTTCTCATCCCAAACACTTAGATCCAGTTAGAAATCTTGACTTACGTGTTTCAATTTTTTTTAAACATTCAGAACATTGGCTTAGGGTGCCATTTTAAGGCTAAAAGCTCCTATACTTGACAAATTTCTGAAAATTTGATTTTGAAAAGTCTGGCAGTGAATGGAATATTTCAATACTTACCCCGAAGATTTCATTAAAATCGACATCACTAATTTTACTTTCATTAAGAACATTGCATACGCATCTATAGTATAAAGCTACAAGCAAAAAAAGTTCAGCAGGCTCTCATTTGGCTCCAATTATACCTAGGAAGCTAATTTTTTTTTCAATAGAAAGCTCTCGACGAGTACTTGATGCGAAAAATATAGCGAAGCCCAAATTTTGATTTTTAAGGCCCCAAATTTAAGAAAAAGGGGGCTAAATTCAACATGAAAAAATTTTGGAAATATGTTTTCTTCCAAATTGCATTATAAACCTAATTTCAAAATTTGAACCAATTTGGTCCCATACAGAAGGAGAAATGGCCTAAAAACTAATTTTTGGGCCCCCTCCTCTAAATTTATGAAAACTGAACCGATTTTGCTCATTTTTTTTTTTTTAATATTCCTTATGACGTGTAGATATGTTATAAAACATTTGTAATTCAAAATTTTTTAGTTTAAGCATGAAAAATTAAAAATCAAAAAAGCTTTATTTTGAACAATCATAACTTTGAACTTTAATTTCTCAGCCGAATATTTCCAATTTGCTAAGCATTTTATTTATCATCAAAATAATAGTAAACAAAAAATCCAACTTATACTTCTCAGCCGAGTATTTCTCTTTTGAATTACTCATTTTGCTTAGTAATACATATTATGTAGTTTGTTGTAAGGAAAGGGACTTGGGGGCAACCTTGA
This sequence comes from Planococcus citri, assembly GCF_950023065.1. NCBI lineage: Eukaryota > Metazoa > Arthropoda > Insecta > Hemiptera > Pseudococcidae > Planococcus > Planococcus citri. The sequence continues at coordinate 15,134,339 of NC_088679.1, read as the reverse complement.
AAAAGCGAGCTCTAAGAGAGAAAAGGGAGAGCGATGGGGGGTTTGGGGGCATAGCCCCCTAGTATCAATGTATAGGTCATGCAATTGAAAGTGGGCAGTTGTGAAAACTTGGATGCTGTGTATAGGTATGTGGAAATATGATATTTCTGTGCACCCTATACTTTTTTCTCAACACAAAAAAAATTCAAGAAAATGAATTGCCTACTCCTTACTGAATAAATCTCTTTCTATGTGGTTAGTTCCTGTATTACTGCTCAGGTAATAGCTTTTGTGCTTGTAAGTATCTGTAAGGAGATGTAAAATGGCTTCAAGAAATTGAGATTTAATAACATTGTTTCTTATGCAAGTTCTTTTTTCAGAACTTCAATGTTATTTTCTCTTTCAGAATTCCATTGAAAATTTTTCTTCAATGACGTCATAGGTACTATACATACATATAAAAGCTCACACATTTCAGCCATCTTTGGAATGTATGTACATTCTATCGCATACATTCTACTGCTGTATCAATTTTATGTTTATAGGATTTTTTCGAAGCTTAATACAGGTTGGTCTTCCTCTGAATCTGCAGATCCATGTAAAGGCAGGAATTTTGTTTAGAATGTTCCGCAGGTGGGTAATTTTGGTTGGAGTTGAAAAGGGTACTCTTTATTATGAACACCAGATAACGATCTCATCCTAAAACAAATTATGCATTTTACATTAATGCAATATTTGAATTGCAAAACCCTGACTCTATATCGGTGCATAAATGCCTCTACAGGGAGCCTGTCTAGCTGATGATGGGTGATGGAAGTCACATATATGTAGGTCCAGTAGGTGGGTGAACTTATCTCATACTTTCCCCCTCAACTCTAAAAAAATTTCCCATCATTAGTCAAGAAAAGAAATTACTTACTTCCGATTATGGGTAATCAAAAACGGCACTTAAGTTATCTAGTTGGTTTACCATATGGTCTATCGTGCTTAAGTATAGGAAATTTTCACGCTAAGATGACTACTGATTATGTAAATTGGTGAATAGGTATTACTTTACATCGGCAATGTTTGTGGTGCTTGCAAAAATCTGATCTCCTGCTACATTGATGTCTTCATTCTCTTCAATTGGGATCCCTGTGATATTCATATGAAAAATTGAAGTTCACTTAACAAGCTTTAAATCATATTCTAATTACAAACGGGATAAATAACTAAAGCATCGAATGTGGTATGTGGTTTGATAATAGAAATTGGGAAGATATGATGCTTAGGTTGAGGAACATTACTTAGATACTTACTCATGCTGAATGATTAGAGAAACTAAGAAATCATCATACCATTGAAAAATTGGATTTGTGATGTTATTCTGGAAAGTTCAGCAGGTTCAGGTTGTCCTTTCTCCATGAGCCAGGTTAGGAAGATGAAGCGTTGAATTTATTGAGGAGAATGACCTTTGGCTGCATTATTCCCATTGAGATAAACAATGACATTCTTTGATTCTGGTGCTTTATATGAATCATTATTTGATACACCATCAATCCTTGTATCAGATTGAGAGAGGCGTTTTCACTTTTCAGCTGGACCTTTTTTCTCCATTTTCCAATCTTTGGTGGTTGCCAGGGGGGGGGGGGGCAAATTCAATTCCATTAATGTTAAGCTTATCTCTTGAAGCTCAAGATTTTTAAGATTAGAAGGTCGTATAAATCTGAAATGAACAATTACATATTAGGTAAGTATACCGAAAGTTTCAGCTGATACCACTTATTCTATTTATATGTATTTCTCTTTAAAAAATACAAAAATTACTTACTCTGGTATTGCCTTCTCCTCCCTAAGCTTCAATTCTCATTTTTCCAAGTGATACACACATCAGGTGATTGTGGTTCTTGGGATCTAGGCAGCTTTGAATTTATTGAGGAGAACGACCTTTGGCTGCATTATTCCCATTGAAATGAACAATGATGATTCTAGTGCTTTATGTAAAGCATTACCTATTTGATGTACCATCAATCCTGATATCAGATTTGGAGAGCAGTTCTCAGCTGGACCTTTTTTCCATTTTCCAAACTTTGGTGGGTTGCAGCATTGCTAATTTATTTACCACTAAGGTTATGCTAATCTCTCAAGGCTTGAGATTTTTAAGATATGGTAGTGTAAATCTGAAGTGAACAATTCGTTGCTCTATTAGGAAAAGGTCGTAACTACATGAAAGTTGATTTCTCAGAAAACGCATTTTAATTTTTAAAGAGCATTCTATCAAGTACACTTGATAGTTTTAGATGAGGTAAGAGAACATTTGGTTATTGCAATCATTTTCCTGCTAATTTTCAAAATAAACATCCTGGTAGCACTGATTTTTCATTTTTTTATTTGAGGAACTCTGAACTGAAAAAAGTAAAATTCAACAAAGGAACTTTCACCTTAAGTCAAGCTTTTTTCATCAAAAGCCCATAAGAAATACACAGGAACGATATCCTTAAGGTGATGAGGTTGATTTTCTGCAATTTGTCAGTGAAATGACGTGAAATTATTTGTTTATAATGACTTTTCTTACCAACAAATTACAAAAATCAAAAGAAATAGGTTCAATCTGAGAAACAATATCATTTAGAACCTTTTCATTGTAATGGTTTTGAAAACATGTATTTAAAACCATTTGTTTTCGGCTATTACGAGAACAAAAAACATCGAAATTCAATTTCAAGTGTTGCATCATGTAGAGGACAAAATTCTCTTTCCAATGATACCACTATCTCATTTTTTATAAAAATTGTAGTTACGACCTTTTCCTAATAAAGCAACGATTATTAGTTGTATCAAAAGCTTCAGCTAATATCGCTTATTCTACATACCTACTTCTCTTTAAAAAGTACAAAAATTACTTACTCTGGTATTGCCTTCTCTTCATGTTTTAAACTGACGCACAGATTTAGGCAGGGGTAAGTGCACTTCAGATTTATGTCCATGTCTCAGTAAATGTGTTGAAATTTTCCTCATCGTGTTTGAAATTTGAAGGAATGTCTTCACATTCTCTCTCATTGATCAACGTAAGTAAGTATTCAGCTTTGATGATCTGAAAAAATATAAAGATGATATTGAATTGATAAAAAATATTCATACACTGAGAAAAATTTGTAATAGTATAAATTATCATAATTATAAAAAAACGTGCTTCAGTTTGGCATTATATACTTGGTTGAAATTACTATAGTTATATAGTAATTTTGACTATAATGTCAAAACTGGCGCATGCTTACTATCAATTAATTGTAATTTATACTAAGTACCTAGGTATACATTTTCTCAGAGTGAAAATGAAATGTTAGTTGAGGATAGTTGAAAAATTCAAACAATAAAGACACAGAACACATGAAAAAGATGGAGATTCTGATTAATTTATCAAAGACTTACCTTGTGTATCAAGAACTCAACCAATATCAACTATTAGGTATAATATTCATCTACCTACTTATTACCGGTTTGTATTCTTTGATGCCATCATGGAATCCAGAGTAATGTATAAAAAATTCAAATGACAACAGTCAACACCAAACTACCTAGCACATGAATTCAAATTACACTGGCTATGATGAACACAAACAATTCTATCATGACACCAGGACACCACAACACACAACACCAACTAACAAGTTCTACCACAGAAATAATCCCTTCCTATTTAGTTCCTACTTGACTACTGGAGTTGCGCATGCGCAATGTAATACCCCCTCTCAACTGCAAAACAAGCGCGCATGCTATGAGACATATTGCGCGAGTTGATACGTTGATATTCATGAATGTGGCGATATTTTAGCAGATTATTCATCATGTGTGTAAAGTGTACACCGTTTAAAGGGCAAATATCATTTACACTGCTAAATTACAGCGATTTAAATGACCAAACTTACTTACTTCATTAAATTTTAGCCTAATTTCAAAAGTTTGCAACTTTGCATAATCCGGTGGGTCCAGGTGTGTCTGTTATCTGAGCAGAATTATATTTGTAAACGCAAATTTTATCTACCAGTATCGGTGTTATTTTCAGCGTATCGGCAGATTTTCCCCCAATGCAATGGGGTAAATTGTAAACACCAGACTTGAGCTTCTTAGTAAAAAAAGTAGGCAGATTCACTCTGAAAAAAAAAGCACCTCCACATTGCTCTTCATCAACCTTACCAAAACCCTTCCCACCCAACAATAAATTACCTGAACGCATTATGGAAAAATTCTCTTCAGTCTAAACCGCTTTTCGCCAACACACAGAAAAACCTAAGACAGCGTAGCTAAGAAGCTCGTCCAACAAGCTCTCACACGAAACAAAGCACACAGGCGGACGAACGATACCGGGAGGACATTCTTAGAAAACTAATTAAACTTAAAAGCTGTCAACTTTCAATGCCGCATAATTCTGCAAGTCGTTTTATATAAATTTTAATTAATACTCTCTCAGCTACGACTACATTATAATAAAACATTAAATAAGGACAAATATTTTTTGTAAACATGAAATTCTTCAAATTCGCGAAAGCTGTCCCACTTTTCCCTCCCTTCCCCCAAACTGTGAGCGTCTTCCTACAAAACAAAAGTAATTAAAAAGCAACGCTTTCGGAGCCGCCTGCGGAAAACGATAAATACAATATTCGAATTTCACAACTATAACGTGGAAAAATTCTTTTACTACTGCCGACACACAAAAGCTATCTATAATGATGATAAAAGTATATATTGTTGCAGTATATAGCCTTAAGTAAGGTAAATAGCGCAAGGTAGCGAATGTACGAGTAAGTGTCGCTGCAAATATGATAATAAGAATTTAAACTTCGCCGAGAATGCGACAGTATAAATGAAAACAAGTGCTCGTACCTCTCTACCTATGGTACTTCTCCTCAGACACATTCCATTCGTGCAAAAAGACAATTCAATTTTCGTCCTATGATACCCCTAACAAACGATATACAGGGCAAAGTTAACCTAACCCTCTTCTTTCCACCTCATTGTCCCCTTATGCGACCAATTTCACCATTCAACCTGGAAAAATAAACTTTCTCCGTTGTTAAATTTTATTAATGCAAATTTACCCATAATTGAAGTAAGCTTTTCCTTATTTGTAATTTAAATATATATAGAATTTTTTCCTTTCATATTTTTTTCCCTTCAACCGTGTTACTCGCGTTGGGAAACTGAATTTACGAAATTTATATTGCAAATCTCACCCTATACGTGGGTTACAATACCCAACACACATAAATGAAAACACGAGCTTGGCAATGGGATGTACTACTAAGAGTAATTTAGGCGAAAATTCGTTACGTTTACTCGCCATTTTCGCGTAGTTTTTTTTCTCCTTCTTCGTCTGCAAGTACGAATAGGTAAAGAGCGAAGGGGAATCTGAGCGCGGATTTTATCAACTTGCGAAATTTATTTTTGAAAACCTTACTCTTATTACTTATCTTCTTACACGACGACGACGACATTGTAAAAACGATAAAATCTCACGTTTTCAAAGCATCGTCTTTTTTTTTCTTCTTCTTTCCCTCGTCATTGTGAAAAAGATCTCGTTTTTTTTTTCGAGAGTCGGTTTTCAAGAAGTTTCAAGTCGTACCGAAGATTTTATGGGCTCAAGAAATGAAATTTCATCTCGCCGGCGACAAATTTTTTTTTCAGTCAGATGACCTATGCGTCAAAACTATGAGAGAGAATTTTTTACCATTTTTATGTGTAGTATGTGTGTCCCGAGTCTCGTGCTTGGCTGGTTCGATGTCGTCAAATTTTTCACTGTGGCGAACAAACCCCCGAAAAGTAACTTGTCGAGTGAGAGTAGAACATCTCACATGGTGTGTAATGCACCTACAACGTCAAAAACGAGAAGAAAAAAATAAACTTGGGTGGAAGTTCAGCCTACGTTGAATATTGAAGGCGTTACGAGACGTCAAGTTTTACTCGGCCTTTTCAAAATTCGCTATGGACTAAATTTGCGATGAAACTTTTTATATAGCTGTAGAGCAAAAAAAAACACGCAGGAAGCTATAAATATTATTTTATTTACTTAGCTAAAAAAATACACATAATACAGCAACTTTTGACTAACTGCATTACTTCTTCAATTTCTCGTTTTGAAATTTATACGTGTGTATCTGCGAGTACAAGATGGTTCGGAAATTATGACTACTTGTGAATTGTAATATTTGTCTTGGAAAAGAAGATAAATTTATAAATTACGTTTTATAAATGCTCTTAAAAAAAAACAATTCTCAAAAATTCGAAAAAATTTCCAAAATGACGATCCAAAAATGATTTTATTTTTCTGTTATTGTAATACTCGTACTTAAAGGGTGTTATGTTATGGAAATCGTTTGCCAAAATTCAACTTGATAGGTAGGTACAGACAGTATTCGAAAAGACGAAAAAAAACCTTATTGTGACTGGTTGCCTATCTTGTGAATTAAAAGAGCAACGTGCTTCGAAAAACTTGAAATTACTAAATTTCAAGTTTTGCGATGCACGTGGCTCCTTCAATTCACAAGTTAGGCAACCAGTCGTGATGAAGTTTTTTGTTCTTCTCATCGAGTACTATCTACAGTTGAATTTTGGAAAATGATTTCCGGAACAAATGAAAAATATATCCATGATTTGGGTGAGATTTTCCTCGCAGAAAAGACTTCATATTCCCATTATCTTACATTATTTACCTATTAAATTTATGATTAAATATAGGTAATTGAAAAGAGCTCCTGAAAAACCTGAAAAATGTTCCCAGTAGATTAAAATCCAGTCAGGTAACTGTAATTTTCACGAGGACTGAATAGAAGAGGACAACGCACCATGCCAACTTACAAAATTTGATAACGATTCTATTATACTTACTAAACGGTTGTTTCGTGTCCTCTTTGCGATGCTTCAACAAACTTCATTATTCCTCCAATAATATTTTGCGTCATTTTTTGCACGTTTTGTACAAAATTGGTGATTTTTTATAATAAGGCAAAATTTTGACATTTCGTAATTTTCTTTTCCATTTTCCACCACTTCTATGAACCAATTTTGAATTTCGGTACTTTACAAAATTATTTGATCAGTTTTTATATGGTTTTCAACTTTTTTATTCAATTTGTACCTTTTTTATCATTTAGCATATTAATTTGATGTTGGTTTTGGAAAGTTTTTTTAATGGACTTTTTCAGGCTTATATATGGCTTTACTTATCCGTTAGTTTGTTCCGAATAAAATACCTAGTAGTAGCTAGAATGATATGAATAGCTCTTTAACTCTTAAACACTCAAGGAAATCCTGAGATGTTATGAAAAAATGCTTTCAATTTCCTGAATTAGATCATCACAAGCATCACATTAACCCACAGTTTGCCCCCCAGCCCCTTAAAGCCGTCTCGTAAAAGCCGTACCGATTTATTCAATTTTCCTTGAAAACCGAGAAAGCAAAAACCCCAATAAGGTCAATCATGGAACTGAATGATATAGTATCATTAGGTGTACTGAATGAGTGAAAGCATATCCCCAAAGAACACCCCACCCCTTTTTGGGGGGCAAATTTTCAAAAAAGTTGGGATAAAAAAATTGGACCCATGCTCCATTTTTGGATAAACATATTGATGGTAGACCCTTCACAAAATGAAATCATGAAAGGTGTAAAAATGGTGGACCAGAGCGATTTTTTAAAAATTTGATATGCTTGTCTTGATAAAAACCCGAAAAAACAGAGCATGAATACGCAGAGTACATAATATGGGAAATATTATCAAGTAGGCTTGAAATGACAGAAACAAGAATTGAAAGGAACACAGATGCTTTTAACAGCACATATGTAAGTTCAGATAATCTACAATCCACCCATCAAATCTGTTTATCACTCGGTGGATGTTCTTTCTCGATATTTGTCACCAAATAGTTACATCCTACAAAGGTTAGCAGTACAATTGTTTTTCTGCAGAAATATCGAAATACGTTTATCTACCACTTTGAAAAGCTTTACACTGTCAAATTGCAGCACTCCCCGGCATTTCATAATGTTCAAGCATTCATGAAGAAGTCACTATCCCTCCTCGATCATAGATAATGAAGTTCTACATCATGAAAATTGCTTGAGCAGAATTCGTTGTTTCCAATCATGATATTTCATGATGTTGAACTACACTATCAATGATCGAGGAGGGATAGTGACCTCTTCATGAATGCTTCAACATTGTGAAATGCCAGAGACAGCTGTAATTTGACAGTGCAAAGCTTATCAAAGTGGTAGGTAAGCCTATGTCGATACTTCTGCAGAAAAGCAATCGTACCACTAACCTTTTGGCGGGATGTAACTATTTGTTGACGAATATCTAGAAAGAATATCAACTTCAGCAGGAATTTCTCAAAACATTCAAAAGTTCAGAGTTGTGGTTGAACAACAGTTGAAAGCTTTTTACTGAATCTCAAATCCCCTGAATCCTGTAGTCATAAGCTAGGCACAATCACCATGATTGTAAACGATGACTTCTGCTCGTGCAATTTTCATGATGTAGAACTACATTATCTATGATTGAGGAGGGATAGTGACTTCTTCATGAATGCTTGAACATTATGAAATTCCAGGGAGTGCTGCAATTTGACAGTGTAAAGCTTTTCAAAGTGGTAGATAAACGTATTTCGATATTTCTGCAGAAAAACAATTGTACTGCTAACCTTTGTAGGATGTAACTATTTGGTGACAAATATCGAGAAAGAACATCCATCGAGTGATAAACAGATTTGATGGGTGGATTGTAGATTATCTGAACTTATGTGCTGTTAAAAGCATCTGTGTTCCTATCAATTCTTGTTTCTGACATTTCAAGCCTACTTGATAATATTTCCCATATTATGTACTCCGCGTATTCATGCTCTGTTTTTTCGGGTTTTTATCGAGACAAGCATATCAAATTTTTAAAAAATCACTCTGGTCCACCATTTTTACACCTTTCATGATTTCATTTTGTGAAGGGTCTACCATCAATATGTTTATCCAAAAATGGAGCATGGGTCCAATTTTTTTATCCCAACTTTTTTGAAAATTTGCCCCCCAAAAAGGGGTGGGGTGTTCTTTGGGGATATGCTTTCACTCATTCAGTACACCTAATGATACTATATCATTCAGTTCCATGATTGACCTTATTGGGGTTTTTGCTTTCTCGGTTTTCAAGGAAAATTGAATAAATCGGTACGGCTTTTACGAGACGGCTTTAAGGGGCTGGGGGGCAAACTGTGGGTTAATGTGATGCTTGTGATGATCTAATTCAGGAAATTGAAAGCATTTTTTCATAACATCTCAGGATTTCCTTGGGTGTTTGAGGGTTAATGAATGAATTGCATTCAAGTACAGATTTTGTATTTCCCAGCAATAGATACTGTAGGTAGATATGTACGATATTCGATCTATATTTTTTAGGCCCAATTTTTTCCACAGAAGTCTTAGGAAAATTGAGCAAAGATACTAAAAATAAAATAAGCATGAGAAATTTTTCGAAAATTACATAAATATGAGTGAAAATGATTTTTTCATAATTAATTCTTTAAAAGTAGGTGCCTAATATTATTTGAGTTGAAGCTATTTTGATAATTTACTTACTCTGTAAAGAAATCAATATCGATAAAATCATTCGAAAACTGCAATTAGTTATTTTGCGGAGATAATTGTGAAAAAAAAAACTAATAAAATTGCCTTACCCAATAAATTTATATGCTCTCCTCGTTAAGTGCTGATTTGATAATGTCTTTGTAGTTATTGCAACAAACCATTCTGTACTTACCAATACACTTGAATGTTCAATTGGAAGCACGTGTACAAAATTGATATTGCCTAATATACTGATGGGCGCCATTGATGAACCGCGTTACATCCTAATGCTAGGAGAATCTGCGATAGAAACGGTACCTAACTGGAATGCTATAATGAATGGTTCTCTAATGAATGAATTGCATCTAAGTATTTGTATTTCTCAGCAGTAGATACTGTTCCTATGTACGAGTAAGTATTCATGATATTCGATCTATATTTTTTAGACCCAATTTTTCTTGGAGAAGTTATAAAAAATTGAGCAAAAAAATATTTAAAATAACTAGGCATGAGGAATTTTTGAAAATTAACTGTCTAAGTAACAATGATTTTTTAAAATCGATTCTAAAAATGTAGGTACCTACACACCTACCAAACATTATTAGTGTTGAAGCAATTTTAAAAATTTACTTATTCTGTAAGAGATCATTAGATAAGATCAATCTTCAAAAAATAATTTTTCAGCTTGAAAAAATGCAATTAGTTATTTTGCAGAAATCATTTTCAAGAAAAAAAAAACGAATAAAATTGTCTTACCCAATCTTTCTTTTAAGAAATAGATCATTCATGGAATTTTTCGTCACAAAAATGATTTTTCAGCCCAGAAAAATGCAATTAGTCATTTTGCGGAGATCATTTTCAAAAACAAACAAAAAAACACGATAAAATCGTCTTATCAAATTTTTTCTTTGAGGCAAAATTTATCTTGAAAACGTGGTCATCTGGGAAATAATGATTTTTTAAAATTGAAGAGTGATATTCCAAAACTCGCTTTGTCCATTATTATCAAAGTTGAGTTTTCAGCGGTACCTGGTAGATGAAGTATTAACTCACATTCCTACATCATCAACCTACCAAAATGAGGTGTTGCACTCACCTAAATAGTCAAATTACTAAAAATTAAAAAAAAAATAATGTTCCAAAACGCGCTTTGTTCATTTTTATTGAAATTTTTTCAGCAGTATTTAGTGGATGAAGTGTATACCTACACTCCTACTTCATTAATCCACCCAAATAAAGTGTTAAACTCGCCTAAAAAGCCGATTTACCCGTTTAAAGGGAAACTGTTTTTCCTCTTTCCTGAAAAGTTGTGAAAATGGACAAAGCGAGTTTTGGAATATCACTCTTCATGGGTAATTTTTACAAAAAAATTTAACTAAATACTGGTATTTAGCACAATTAAGTACCAGATCCCATTCATCCAATAATTTTTACTGTAATCGTATGGTAAAAATTATCATTTTAATAAATTTTGCTATAGGTACCAATAGTAAAAATCATTTTGTTTTAATAATTTTTACTAATAGGTAGACAAAAAATTAATGAAATGAATTTTTAGTTAGCAAATGATATCATAATTCATAAATCAATTTCAGCATTATTTTTGCACCATTTCATTATCATGTACTACATAGGTAACTCCAAGGCATTTACCTATCCAATTTTCCTACGAAAAATCTGTCACATACCTACTTACCTCACGGGGATTCGAACCTGGGTCTCTAAATTTCCTATTCCTACCTACATGCCCTAACCACTCAGCCATAACTTCACGACGAGGGTTAGGGCATTAAAATAATATATTTGTTTGGTAAACGCCCCACCAAACCACTCCCACTCGGAATACACAGCTAACAGACCGGGGGTGTAACAGGGTACAATGAAACACAGCTGGTGATGGAATAGACTGGGGGTATAGCAGGGTACAATGAGCGGCAGGTGTTCTACAAGTCCCCTTTTCCCTTTTTTAGGATTTAATGCATTAAAATAATGAACTAAAATTGCAATTACTCAGCAATTACCCACCCGAATTGAATGAAAATAAATCTATACCCTCCGCCTTAAAGATTCTCAAATGGTGTCCAATAGGTACAAAAAACGGTTGGATAGCTTAAGAGAACATTCATTGCAATTGAAATTTCAATTTCTCAAAGCGAAACCAATAGTGTGCTACGCACACTAATTAGAGTTAAGTAGAGTTATACAATTATTAAGAAATTGTAAACATTTACCTATTCTGTAAAGAGATCATTACATAAGATCAATCATCGAAAAATAATTTTTCAGTGCAGAAAAATGCAATTAGTTATTTTGCAGAGATCATTTTCAAAAACAAAAAAAAAACGAAAAAATTGTCTTATCAAGGATTTTTCTACATATTATGAGGCAAAATTTATCCATATTATTTTTATATACGCCGCCTTGTCTTGTATTCACGAGAATTATTTCTTTGTGAAGTAAATATATGCATACATAACTAAAACTATGTGAAAACTGTAATTTGATCAACACGAAGGGCATTAGCGAAGTGAGCATTGATTATACAGGGTGTTCGGTGAGTGGATGTGAGTACTTCAGATTTGGATAAAACCGGGTACGACTAACATGAGAAAAAAGGTTATGTGGAAGTAAGGCCTGAAATTCAAAATTAAATGGGAATAATACGTTTTAAAAATCCAAGAGCCAAAATCCAATTTTGACCATGGGAGTCGGTTGTAGGTACATACTTTGAAAAATAAAAAAAAATTACCTATTGTCGCTTTTTGCCAAATCGCGATGAAAAAAAAAATAAATGCGCGAAATGAATACTACGTCAAAAATAAACAAATTTTTCATGATCGTTTTTTTCTTACTCTAAAATTTAAAAAGTTTTTAAAGCTGAACAATTTTTGATTTGCTAAAACTTTTATTAAATTTGCAATTTTTGATCTTCAAAAAGTTTTTAAATTTTACAGTAAGGTAAAAAAAATGATCGTAACAGAATTTGTGTATTTTGACGTAGTAGGTACATATAGGTAATAGGTATTCATTTCCGCATATTATATTGTTTTTCATAGCGATTTCAAAAATCATCTGTAGCTCCTTCAATTCGCAAGTTAGGCAAAAGTCGCAATAGTTCATTTTGTTCGGTTTATTCAAAGTACTACCGAATCCCATGGTCAAAATTGGATTTTGGCTGTTAGATTTAAAAAATGTATTTTTCCCCTTCAATGTTGAAGATACGCTTAGGTCCTTCACAATATAATCTTTTTTCTTAGTTGTACCTAATTGTATCCAAATCTGTTCCACTCACCAGATACCCTGTGTGTATATGTACCCTATACTAGTACAAGTTACTGGCCATTTAGAAGGTCGATGAAAAAAAAACATTCACAATTACGCCAATTTCATTCTTGTTTGATTCGCGCGGTTTCGAGAAACGCATTATCTGATCATTTTATTCACACTAATAACAATAACAATCCCGGAGAAAACATTTCACTAGGGGTTCTCAGTATGTAAACTTTTCTTCTTTAGAGCTGATTTTTTTTCTGTTCAATCAAGGCAAATATTGTATACATTTGTTAATGATGTGGTCATTTTGTAGACTCCTAGAAAAGGTTGTGCAACGGATGGAAATGTTGAAAATTGCTTACTGTACTTAACGTTGATTCTCAACTCCATCAGTCGTTTCATCCACGCATTCGAGTATTGTTGCGCTTAACTCGTTTCCATAATTTTTCTTATGAGTATAATTTAATATCTCTTGATGAATTGGAAATGAAATGAATGCGTTAATTGGTTTAGTATATCCATTAATCTTTGTTTTCAATATGAATTTACTCTCCTCATTTGTAATATTTATAACTTCTATTCGATAATTTCTCATACTGCAATAAACCATTTTGTCCCAAATACACTGCTTGAACGTTCAATTGGATGCACGTTTCCAAAATATTGCCCAATACTCCAGGATAATCTACGACAGAACTGGATGTAGATAACTGAAGTTGAAATTTTTTGATAAGAGACACATTCGAAGAAAGAAAAAGAAGGTTAAAACTAGGTTTAAAAAAAAAAGAAGGAAGAAAAAAAAACTAAAAAAGATCGCGCTGGATCACCTGAAGAATCTGGTTCGCATGGTAGACGTTTGTTTTTTCTCACGCGACAAACAACTATAGCTATGAAAAATGATTTATAAATTGGATTTAAATTACACTACACACTTACACAGTTAGAAGGTACAAGAGATATAAAATTACTTACTTTTTTCTCAAAATTTTGAGTGAGCATACAGAAAAATTATCTACATTTCACCCTCTATAGTTTGGGGTTTCCCTCGAAGCTCTAGCATCAATAGATTCACAGTTGTGAAAGTTCAAAATTGAGCTTTTTGTCACATTTGATCTATTGATGCTGGCACTTTCAAGAAAAAAAAACAAATTGTGGAGGGTAAAACGTGGGTCCTTCAAGTACTATCTACAGTAGGTGACTCCATTAATTACGAACGATATCACGATATGTTGATTTTTGTCAAGGCCAATTTGCATAATGCCCTCGACAAAATCTAACACAGTAAAATATTTCATACCCTGAAACTTGAAACGTATATTAAATTGATGGAAATTTTTGAAATAAAAAAGAAAAATATAGATACAACAAAAAACGCCATTCAAGCCTACCTAGACCCTTTGTTGAACTTTAGTCTGTAATAAGTTGACCATCACGAAGGGTAGGTATTAGAAAGTGAGCATTGACTATTGTACAAGTATAAGTGTACTGGCCATTTGAAAGACTGATGGAAAACAACCATTTACAATGACGCTCCATGATCTTAGCTAGTAAAGGTAGTACACGGAAAAAAAAAGTATAGATAATTTTTACTATTTCATACAGTAACCGGATCCCATTCAAAAATATTGTGATTTTTACTATGAGATTAGTAAATTTTACTTTCAGAGTAATAAATTTTTACCTAATTCTAGATAAAATGTATTTTTTGGCTGAGTAAAAATCACTATTATTTTGGAATGGGATCCGGTTACTATACTGAAATAGTAATTTTTATTAATTTTTTTTTCCGTGATACGTTGTTCGCTTTCATAAAAATTGGGTATAATAGGAAGTGGTTCCAGTATCGTTACCCATACTTGCGAGTTTACAGTTTGCTATTACAAAATAGGATACACCATAGAATGATACATAATTAAATTTTTCTGCTGAAGTTGATTTTTGGATTCTTGTCGAATTATTGAAAACTTGAAAAAGTTGTTTCAAGGGCCCGTTTTTATTTTCATTCGACGAGTAAAAGGGTAGTTTTGGAAATTTTATTGGAACCGCATCTGGTTTCAAGTATGGACAGTCCAATTTGATACGATAAACATCGCCATTCTTTCAACTTCGTTTCGTGATACCGAACTATATCATTTTGATCAAAGTGTTTTTCACATAGCCCACACATTCATTTTCACTGAAACTATTTCTAGGGAGCTTCCTTCTCCATATTTCAAAAAATTCTTTGTTTTTCTGTATAAATACAAATATGAAAGTAGCTTAAAATATAGAACAGTATACAAAAACAAAAAATTACACATTTTTACTTGATTAGATAAGTTTTATTTTACGTTAAAATGTAGCTTAAAATATGGTAGGTGTTTCAGAAGAACACGTCAATTGAAAATTGAAATATTCAATAATTACCTTCGGAGCTGCAAAGGTCGATATTTTTAAACCATTTCTTCTGAGATTTTTTCAGCTTTGTTGTTGTTACCGGTAGTGCAATTAGGAACAAACATGAAAGATCCAAAATCATATATAGGTCGAATTTTTGAATGGAAATTTTCTCAAAATTTTGAGTGACGAGCACATGACCTAGGTGTTTGAAAGATGAAAAATAAAGTAAGTTTCACCCTCTACAATTTGGTTTTGCTCCGAAAGCTCGAGCATCGATAGATCAAAGGTTGTGAAAGTTCTAAGTTGAACTTTTTGTCACTATTGATCTATTGATGCTAGCGCTTTTTGGAATAACCTAATTGTAGAGGGTGAAACGTAGATAACACTAGGCAACGGCATATTTGTGTTCGGGTTGAAAATGGGCTTAATCGATAGTTTAGACCCTAAAACAAAAAACAGAGTGGGGTTTTTCAATTTGAGTTGTTTTTGTAGTCAGGAGAGATGATCAAAGTTGCAAAAATGGCCGTTTTTGCCCTATTTCACGAGTTTGTGGAGACATCAGTATTATGTTTCAAAAAAAACCAAGGTCATATTCGGATTCTACTCACTTTTTTAAGTAAACAATTTCACCGGATTTTTGATTTTCAAAGTTTCAAGCGCATACGAAAGATTTTTGTTTGTAACATATCTTAAAATTCAGAGCGAGAGCCTCGCCCGCGCGAACACGGTTCCGAGCCACGAGTACGTGGTGGAGTAACGCCAGCGTCGCGCGCTCCGATTTTAAAAATATGTTACAAACTAAAATCTTCCGTATGCGCTTGAAACTTCGAAAATCAAAAATCCGGTGAAATTGTTTACTTAAAAAAGTGCGTAGAATCCGAATATGACCTTGGTTTTTTTTGAAACATAATACTGATGTCTCCACAAACTCGTGAAATAGGGCAAAAACGGCCATTTTTGCAACTTTGATCATCTCTCCTGACTACAAAAACAACTCAAATTGAAAAACCCCACTTTGTTTTTTGTTTTAGGGTCTAAACTATCGATTAAACCCATTTTCAACCCGAACACAAAAAAAAGGTCAAAAATTGTTGCCTAGTGTAATTTTTAATGTTTCAACCACCCATTCTCACTTGAAATCTTAAGAAATTTCCATTCAAAAATTCGATCTTCGTGATTTTTGAACTTTGAACTTCCATATAGGTAGCTTTTGAATGGAAGATTTCCAAAATGACGATCCAGAAATGATTTCATTTTTCTGTTATTGTGATGCATAAATCCATGATTTAGCTGAGATTCTACTCGCAGCAGAGACTTCATATAATATGTGTACCCATAATCTTACATTATTAAATTTATGATTGAGAAGAGCTCCTGAAAAAATTGAATAATTTTCTCAGGGGAATAAGATCCAGTCAGGTCACTGTAATTTTCACGAGGACCGAATAGAAGAGGACAACGCACCATACCAACTTACAAAAATAATAGTGAATTTATGCTTTGATATTTTGTTCTAGTTATTGCCATTTCTTTTTAATTTTCCAACACTTTTATGGACTGATTCTGAATTTTGGAATTTTATGAAATTCTATTCTCTCAGCGTGTACATACTTCATTCAATTTTGTTCATATTTGATCAGTTTTTAGTAAATTATTTTCAACTTTTTTATCCTATTCAAAACATTCAAAACAAGTAGGCATGAGAAATTTTTCAAAAATTATCTGCATGAGTAAAATTGATTTTTCTAAATTAATTTTAAAAGTACTTACTTGATACCTAAAAATAATTTTCAGCTCCGAAAAATGCATACTTATAAGTACATAGTTATTTTGCAGAGAACATTTTTTAAAAAAACGAATAAAAATTGCCTTACCCAATTTTTTCTTTGAGAAAAAATTTATAAGTAATCTATCAAGTATATTGGTATAAATGAAAGAAATGCAAGCAAACTTTTCGTGAAATCTTGAAACGGAAGATTTTTTATGAAGAAGAGCAAACCTCACTTTAAGGGATACTCATTTACTTACCTTACAATGAGTCATTAGAAAACGACTTTGGTTCTTAGCCGGCCGTAACGTGACGTTTACGTTATCTGCGATCTTAGCTTTATTAAAGGTAGTACAGTACTGTATGAGGTATGAAAAATGATCAATTTCTCAAACTCTGTAATATGATGTTTCATTTGAAGCTCTAGCACTCTTCAATCAAATGATATGGAAGATCAAAAGCTCAAAAATCGAATTGATCGAATTTTGGAATGGAAATTTCTAAATTTTGTGTGAGCACGTGGGTGTTTGAAGCATGAAAAATTATCTACGTTTCTCCCTCTATAGCGATTTGATTTTTTCCCGAAAGTTTTAGCATCAATAGATCAAGAGTTGTAAAAGTTCAAAATTGAGCTTTTTGTCAGTTTTTATTCATTGTTGCTAGCGCTTTCGGGAAAAACCAAATTTTACCTAGAGGGTGAAACGTAGATAATTTTAATGTTTCAAACACACATGCTCATTCGAAATTTTGAGAAATTTCCATTCAAAAAGTCGATCTTCGTGATTTTTAAACTTTGAGCTTTCATATCTTTTGAAAGGTAAAGCGTTAGAGCTTCAAATGAAAAATCAGACGGTAGAGCGTAAGCGTAAAAAATAAATCAGTTTTCGAGCCTCAAACACCCATGTGCTTGCTCAAGATTTCAAAATATTCCAGAAAAACTAAGGAAAATGAGATTTAGATAGGTAAAATCTCATTTGAAAGTTACAAACAGCTTTTTTGAATTCTAAAAATTCACCAATTCTGTAAAGAGATCATTAGATAAGATCAATCTTCAAAAAATGATTTTTCAGCTCAGAAAAATGCAATGACCTACCTAGTTATTTTGCAAAGATCACTTTCAAAAAAAAAAAATAAATAAAAATAAAAACGAATAAAATTGCCTTACCCATTTTTTATTAAAGGAAAATTTTAGATAAATCGATAATAATTTTTTGGAGAAATGCAAGTAAGTCTTGCGTAAAATCTTGAAACGAAAGATGCTCAAAGAAAAACAAACCTCACTATGGCTGCAAGATGTACCTAGGTAGGTAGGTAGGTAGGTACTCATTTACTTACAATGAGTCAATGAGTGTTCTAATTTGTACATAATCATCCGTTGAAAAGATCTTGTGTTTCGTAATGAAGTCCACGATATCGTCTTTTTTTTGGAAGGTTTTCTGCTTCATGTTCTTTTTGAAACATTTCATCATTTCCTTCTGCTTTGGATCCCACCTTCGACCTTCGACGAGCGCCTTTCTTTATTTTTGACTACGGTTTCAAATCAGGCTCTGGCTCATCTGTAAGCATGGTTTTTAGTGCTAACGAAAAAATATGGAAACTCGAATCTTCTCATAAAAGTACTGTGAAAAGTTATAGTAAAAGAATTTTTTATAAGTTTGAATAATTCAAACTCACCGACATGTTCAAAATTCTGTTCTTCCGCATCTTTAGCATCATCGTCGTCGACAATAGTTTTGTTTAAATGAAAGTCGATCCCATCCAGATTCTTGTGTTCGTGATGAGCAATTTTATCAGGTCTCATTGGATGGATTAATTTTGAAATTTAGATGTTTGAAATAATTATGTACATCATCAGGTAATCTGCAAAGTTTTATCAATTTACGAAAAAATTGATGGAAATTTTTGAAATCAATAAGAAAAATATAGATAAAAATGTCATTTGGGTCTACCTAGACCGTGTGTTGAACTTTAGTCTGTATTATAATTTGACCAACGCGAAGGGTAGGTATTAGCGAAGTGAGCATTGCCTATACATATTATACAAAGTATATACTGGCCATTTAGAAAACCGTTGGAGAGAAAACAACCATTTACAATGATGACGCTCCAAGATGTTAGTTATGTAGTAACGCGGTATAACATTGTTTGCTTCATAAAAATTGGGTTTACTTATAGGACGTGGTTCCAGTATGGATAGGGATACCATACTTGTGAGTTTACAGTAAATAGGTACGATATACCAGATACATAATTAAATTTTTCTGCCGAAGTTGATTTTTGGATTCTTGTCAAATTTTTGAAAATTTGAAAAAGCTGTTTCAAGGGTCCATTTTTATTTGTTATGAAATACAATTTTTTTCAGTATAATGAACCAATGTTGGAAATGTTTCATCGAAATCTGTTGAATAGTTGAAAAATTGCATTTCAAAAATCAAGCAACACACTTGCTCGTATTTTAAAAAGTAGACGAACCTACTTAACATCTAATGTTAGGAGAATCAGCGATAGAAATAGAACTACTTACCTATTAGAACTAGAACTAAAGTCTGAAGTTGAAACCTCTCGAACACAGACACATTCGAAGAGAGAAAAAAAAGGTAAAAGTAGTTTCTGAAAAGTTAAAAGAAGAACAGATACTTACTTTCTTGAATGAAAGAAGATCTGGTTTGCATTCTGTGCATCTCAAGTAATTTTTCAATCATACCCGTGATAAATGATTTATAAATTACTCTACACAGGTGGAAGATGCAAGAGGTATAAAATATCATTACTAACTCTTGCTCGGTATTTCACATCTAGTTTCCATGATAGGCGTTTGTTTTTTCGCACACATTGGGTTTGAGGCACGAATGAGCATGCACATCTGGGTGTTTAAAGCATGATCAACGATATCATATTTTTTACGCTGTACAATAATAGGTATGATCTTTCATTTGAAGTTGTAGCACTCCTCCTTCAATCAAAAGATATGAAAAATCAAAGCTCAAAAATCACATGGATCGAATTTTGGAATGGAAACTTCTCAAAATTTTGCGTGCAAGTGGGCCTTTCAAACATGAAAAATGATCTAGGTACGTTTCATCCTCTACAGCAATTTGGGGTTTTTCTCGAAAGCAAAAGTTGTGAAAGTTCAATGTTGAGTTTTTTGTCACGTTTGATCTATTGATGCTAGCACTTTCAAGAAAAACCCAAATTGTTGAGTGTGAAAGTGGATCATTTTCAATTATTCAAACACCCTTGCTCACTCGAAATTTTAAGAAATTTCCATTCAAAAATTCGATCTTCGTGATTTTTCAACTTTGAGCTTTCATATCTTTTGAATGGTAAGGGCTAGTAGAGTTCAAATTGAAAAATCAGATTGTAGAGGGCGTGAAAAATAAATCAGTTTTCTTGCCTCTCAAACTCACGTACTCGCTCAAAATTTCGAAATATTCCAGAAAAACTAAGAAAAGGAGGGACTAAAAAAGAGTTGGTATATTTTGTTTTGACACTGTGTGACAGTAGTGTATTTTGAATATTTCACAATTTCGAGTAGTTCACAAGGTCACAAATTGATTTAAATTCAAAGAACTAATCAAGATGGTTCACTTTGCTCCAAGAAATTTATCGGTACCTATTCCATGAAACAGTTTCAAGATCCCTCTGAAAAAGTTGAAACAGCTTTTTGGAATTTTAAAAATCTTTAAAATTCACCAAAATCTAAAAAATATTGAACCCATTTTTTTCATGGACGCAAAAACACATCCGGTCCCATTTTTCAAATAATGTTTTTTGTTCGTCTCCTCGAGTAGGTACTACCTATAGTTGAATTTTGGCAGACGATTTTCAGAACAAATGGAAAACGTATGCATGATTTGGGTGAGATTTTCCTCGCAGTAGAGACTTCATGTCTCCATTATCTTACATTATTACCTGAATGTATCATTATGATTGAGAAGAGCTCCTGAAAGAATTGAATTATTTTCCTGGGGATTAAAACCCAGTTAGGTGATTGTAATAATTTTCACAAGTACTTACTGAATGGAAGAGGACAACCATGCCAACTTACAGAATTGATAATTTCGATAAATTAATTAATTATGTAACCATTATTTAAATGCTGTTTGCCATTTTTCCATTAATTCCTCGTCATTTTCTGCATGTTCTGTACAAAATGATAATTTTTTATAATTATGAATTTTGACATTTCGCCATTTTTTTTTAATTTTCCAACACATTTATGGCCTGATTTTGAATTTTGGAATTTTACGAAATTCTATTCTCGCAGCAGGTATTTCATACAATTTTGTTCATATTTGACCAGTTTTTGTTTAATTTTTTTCAACTTTTTTATTCATCTATTCATTTATTCATGTTTCATCATGAGCCAAAAAAAAACATTAAAAATTAGTAGGCTTGAGAAATTTTTCAAAAATTATCTGATTGTGAGTGAAATTGATTTTTCAAAATTAATTTTCAAAGTACTTACCTAGGTCCCTAACATTATTAGAGTTGAAGCAATTCTAAAAATTAACCTATTCTGTGAAGAGATCGTTAGATGTAACGTAAAAAATAAATCAGTTTTCGAGCCTCAAACACCCATGTGCTCGCTCAGATGTCAAAATATTCCACAAAAACTAATAAAAATGAGACTTAGATATGTAAAATCTCCCTTAAAAGTTTGTTACAAACAGCTTTTTTGAATTTTAAAAATATTTTAAATTAAAAATTCACCAAAAATCTAAAAATATTGAACTTATAAGCATCTGAAATACATGCATGTCATTTTTTTTGGGGGGGGGGAGGACACAAAAAAACACCAAGGCCTATTCTTCACGGATTGCTCTTTTTTATACCCACGGTCCTGGGAAGGGTCTCGAAGAAGTCTTTATCCAATGATGAGCCTTCAAGATTTTTGAATTAATTTTTTGATTTTCGATTTTGTGTTTGTTTTTGTCTGGAAAAAATCGACCAAAATTGAGTTCGATTGATTAATTTTCAATTTTTGATTTCGATGCTGAAAAAAGCCTCGAAAGTGAGGTCTTCAGCCAGATTAATGTGAACTGCTCCAGCACAAAAGCAGATAAAGAAACCGATGTAGGTACTTTTTGATAATTTTGTATGACTTGTGATTGGTACATTTCACAGATCACAGAAACTACGCCATGCCAGAGCTGCTCAATATTATTTTACAAAGATGATCTGGAGGTCTATCGAAGTCGTGTAATGCAAGCACATGTATAATTATGTACATAATTTGCGATATTGAATTCAATTTCATTGCGGATCAGAATCAAACATTTTTCATTTAATGATTCAATCAAGAAATGAAAAATAGCATGTTGCTATGGAGCCATATGGTGACCAATAAGTAGAAACCTTTTTGTAATCAGCGAACAGCTGATGGTGGCTGTTTTTTCTGGATTGTTGTGTGGCATTATCGTTTCACAAATCAAATTCATAGGTACCTGTGTAATATCCTGAATAATCTACGAGCAAAATTATTCGAACTACATATACCAAGTACTTCCATATAAAACTATGTGCAAAAGAAACCAATGAAATTGAGCACATACCACGTATCTTATTGCGAATGATTCGCTTAAAAAGGTATAATTATGAACCCTGCTGTATACTCGTACGAACGTGTTAAGATAATGAACCCCATCCTCCAACTAAAGAGACGAAGAAGCGGTAGGTAGGCAAAAAAGCATCGGAAGAAAATCTCGATTATCTGCTGAATCCATCGCACAAATACGTGACTTAGCCACGTAAAAAGATTTTTTCTTTCTAATTAAACCATATCGAAGAAAAGCATCTTCTCATTCTTACATAAATGCTTTCTGTAGAAATGGATAATGGAAAACGTGAAGAGAAAGGGGGACGATAAAACGTGAGAATCTCGTCGTTATTTGAAAATTGAACATTCTTATGAAATAGGTACGTTTTTTTCTTAGCCTCATCGTTAATTTCGCAATAATACTCACATACTTATACTCTTGTAGGATAAGCTTCATTTTAATCAAAAATTTCTTCTGCAAGTCTTTCTTATTTCTTTCTTTCTTTTTTTTGTTGCGAGGGGAGGTGAAGGGACACGTATAGACATACATCATATCATAAGGCTCTGAAACCCAAAGCTAATCGTTTCTTGAACTTGAAGAAGCTAACCAAAAAAACAAACCAACAGGCTGCAAAACGTGTATTCTATCTACACGTGTGTGTGGCTCTTAGGATGAAAAAAAATAACATGCAGTCAAGGTTAGAGAGTCTTGTGCGAATTCTATCCAATTAGTATAAAATTTCACGTTCTTAAAATATCACCGTTTGTTTTCACAACACGTTCGCGTATTCTCATCGTTACCACTTTAATTCCAACATCCTTGTATACATAGTTACACACACCTTCTTCGTTTTATTCTCTCAACAGTTTTCATTAACTTATTTCTTTCTATACCTACGTACTTGCTTGAACGTTCCTCATGTATAGAGGGATATACAGGTACCTACTCGTGTTTGCTAGGCCCCATTTTATACTTGAAACATCTACGACCAGATCTTCGAAGTACGAATAATATGCTCGTGGAAAGTGAATTTTCCATATTTTTTCTGAACATCTGTTTTTTCCACATTGCCACAACAGAATGTTGCATTGTTGCTGTAGGTCTACTTACTACACTTGAAGCTTATCTAGACTGAAAAAGTGATTTTTTCTGTGATCCTTCTCATATTTCACCGCCATTTAGCTCTACCAAATTTTCAAGGTTTTTTCACGAAAGTCATAATCATGAGTTGTTTCTGACACACCTTTCTTACATGTTTTTAAAAAAAAATTTTAAAAACTTTTAAATTAATAATACAAAATGTATTGATTACGTGGATCAACAAAGAAGAAAATTGTAAAAAAGTTTGGGGCGGACACAGGCCCAGCATTCAGCTTGTAGATTTGAAATTGAAAATTGGAAGATCTACTAAAAAAAAAATTACTTGCTCTCGAGTGGTGACCTCGGTTTGTATATACTAAGTTCGTTCACTTTTTTCCATTGTTTAATTGGGAACTTCAGAATATCCAGCATTTCTGTGACAAAGCCCCCCCCCTGCATAAGACGTTGGCGCGAACGTGTCAACCTGTGGTGGCCTCGATCCTCGTTACCGGACGACTCTGAGAGGTTTGGCTCAGTAATATTATTGTCAACGACATTACTTTAATCAATGACAGTCGTTTCTGACCCCGACTACGAAGAGGTGTACCTTGCAAAAATTATAGTTTAAATCGCATTATGAGTAGATATTATTTTGTATTATGGCTCTGTAATAGGGGGTATATTCCGGACCACTATTATCTTTCTCAGGTGTATTTTTTTATAACTCAGAAACGACAACATTTACAAAAAAATTAACTAGAGTCTTTTTTTTGTGGAAAATGGAAAAATATGACCAATTATGCTGAAATCTTGAAATTTGATGCAGTACAACCTGAAATATTGAAAAAATAAAAAAAATTATAAAAAATAAAATTTGATTTTTTGTTTTTTTTTTTTAGATTTCTCAGGTTCTACTGCATGAAATTTCAAGATTTTTGCAAAATAATTGGTGATATTTTTCCATTTGTTACGAAAAAAGACTTGTAAAATTTTTGTAAATGATGATAGCTTTGGAAGTTATAGAAAATGTACGCTTGAGGAAGAGAATGGCAGACCAGCAATCCAGCATATTATTCCCTATGTATTACGAGATGCTTTTTACTCTCATGAAATCGACTGGTTTCCCCAGCAAAAGGTCATCGATGATTTTGTAACAAAAACTTACCCATTATACATAAATAAGGTATCAACAATTTATTGGAAAACATATTTATTAGTTCACTCCACAGTAAATTAATGACAGACATTCATTGCCCTCTTTTTACCCCTTTTTCAGAAATAAAATCACAAAACATGTTCTATAGCCCTCAGTACATTTTCAATTATTATTCCAGAATTTTTGAATCCTCCCAAAGGGCTTGGATATCAACTTCGGCAGCTAAAAATCGAATGCTGGCTCATTCTAGGCTTATTAAACAATTTTATTCATAATTAAGGGCATTTCCGCTTTCCCAGACTGACATTTTGGGCCATCCTTTCTTGTGTAATTTATACGTATTTCCTTACGTCTTTAGCCTCTGGAAGTAGTGATGGGTTTGAGCTGAAAAACAAAACATATGTTCAAAATACAGGTGTGTAGTTCAGAATCATACTAGATTGTTTCACGACTAGATTTTATACCTTTCTGGGTTGTTTTCATCCTTTTTGAACGAATTCCCGATTCTACGAAAGATTTTCGTGGTCGGCCGCGTTTACCCTTTGTCAGTTTTTCTGAATCAGCTTCCTTGGCTCGAGTGTTTTGTACAGATGCTTTCATTATAAAAAAGAAGAAAATAAATCACTCATGATACCTATGTAAATGTATTGATTTAATTCCACTTGATATCAAATATATCTTGTATTCCTTTCTTTACTAAGAGTAGGCTTAGTAAATTCCTTGTTGAACTGTGATTCTTCATTTGAAAGAATCCGTTCACTTATTCGTGTTGAACCATGCCATTTTTTGACTAAAACACTCATAAACTTTGATAAGTAATTTAATTTTCAATTTTTCTTCAAAAAAAGGCTGAAGACTTCTTTGAGGATTTGAACATGTTCTTCGAATATCTCTGTATCTACGAGGAATTCGTCAACAAATATCTTGATAGGTAACTGAACACTGGTTTCACTTTTGCCTGGAATTCTTCCAGTGAACCGCTCCCTGAGAAATCGTTCTGCCTGTATAGGTTTTCTACTATGTCCTCTTCAGCCATGCTATGATTGACACTAAGGATGATGACTTTTGGCCTTCGTCTCTTTGGCTTCACCGTCTCGGATTGAAGTTCCTTCAACTTTTGATCTTCCTGACTGTCTCATTTGGCGGATATAAAACACGATCCTCTCCTTTCATCCATTCAACCGGTACAACGCAGAAAAATATGTCACCATTATCACTTCCCGATTTTTTAATACTAACAACGTTAAACATGGTTTTTGTTTCAATTCAAACAAAAAATGAAATTCATACACGTAACACACTTTCACGGATATTTTTAATTTTAATTAGAACAGAAAATAAAATATGAAATACGAATACTTACCAATTTAATACGATCAAACATTTAAACAGTCATTTCCTAACGACACACACTGGACACTGCACCTAATTTGTGGTGGGATTCTTGAAGAAATCCAAAGAGTAATTTGGAAAGGCCAAAGTATAAAATCGTCCAAGATAGCTTCTTAATGGTTGAAAAGTTGAGAAGTTATTACAATATGAAAGAGTTTGTATCATACAAATTTTGATAAGCAAATTTTTTGTGGCGAGTATTAAAACTCTTCCAATCAAAATTGTCCACTGTTTTTTAGACGCTGTTCTCAAAAACGAAAATACATAAACATAAATATGCAACAAAATATAAAAAAGTTCTATTTAAATAGCCAAGAAGTTTTTTAAAAACGATGAAATATTGTAAAAAAAAAAGTGTCAAAAGTATCTTAAAAAAATTGATGAAAGTTTTTGAAAAAAACACAAAAGCAACCAAGTTTTGATCAATACGTAACTGAATCAACTCCGAAGAAACAAGAGAAAAATTGACATAATAAACGATATTTTATCGGTACCATAGGTAATCAATAAAAAGTACAAAAACAATCGGAAAAGGTTTAATGATGGATAAAACATGGACAATAGGAAAAAGATGAATGAAATTGCAACAGATTTTTATAAACAAATGTACTCAGACAAAACAAAAAAAGTATAGAGCCAATCATTTGAGTACCAAACGAAAAAGAACCAGAATTTATTCTAGAAGAAATTAAAGAAATTATTAAAAACTTGAAAAGAAAAACAGCAACAAGTCACGATCAAATATCTAATGAATATATTTTTGGCCAATAGCTGTTGATAGAGTACTTGAACAGTATTTTGGAAACCCAGATCATACCAGTAGACTACCTTCTGATTGTTAAGGATTATTCAATTCAGATAAAAAAGTGAATTATGTTGGAAAATGTACGAAAATTATCGCGAAAGATGCGATAACCGGGGTATTCCCAATTCTCCCTCTTTTGAGTATGAATTTAGCTTATTATTTCTTCTCAATGTAGAATTTTTAATGCTCAAGAAGAGTCGATTAACCACTAAAATTGATTGATTAGTCGAATTCCTTCCTTCCTTAAATTCGTCCTTTTATTTGAATTGAATAATATCCCCCAACTTTCAAGGACGTTTATTTGCGTAACAAATAATTCATCTTACATGAAGTGCATTTGATAAGTACTTATTTTTTTTATTGCAAATTTATTACGTTGAGGACCCTCTCAAGGGTCACTATGACGTAATCATCAAGTATACATTTCTCTTCCCACCCTGCCCCCTCTATCAACTTGACTAAAAAATGACCTTCTTTTTTTCTGATTTACTACACTATTAATCACAACACAATCAAAAAAACCTAATTTATTTAAAAGGGTCTTAAAAATAAAAATTTATTCAATTTTTTTAAAAATTAGGTACTGCACTTTGATCCAAATTGCAGAATTTTTTTCAAAAATTTCGATGTTAATCATGTGAAGAAAAAGTCTACATTTTTCACATCGGTTATGGTTCTATTCTAAAGTCAAGATGTTTCACGATGGGACAAAAACTACATATAAAATGGTATTTCGCCGAATTTTCCGACTAATTCGGCACGTGGAATGGATTTTACACGAAGTACCTAAATGTATTTGCGAAGAACTGGAAGATTGAGGCTTCGGAGTTAAGCATTGGATTCCACCCATAGCGTGGAACGTGCCACAGCCATTAATGGTTTGGTTTGAGTATTGTGGTTTGCATCACCAAAAATATAATATGTTGAAGTAGCTCTGATAAGGAGTTGGATATCTTCTTCAACATTTTTTAAGAAATCTTCATGATGCAGGATACGAATTCGTGGAATATATCTGAATATTCATTAAAATGATTTTACTTTTTGTGATCAAAATTATTGAAATGAATGTATAATTATTCATACTTTTGAGACTATGTTTTTCTAAAATGATATCGCCTGCTGCTCGAATTATTCCAAGTTTTTCTTCTTCAGGATTGGATAATCTCGTGGTATATCGTAGGTATACAAAATTATCTACTGGAATTTTTTTAGCTTCGTGTTTGAGAATTATCAATTCATATGTACAACCAATGGATGTGAAAAATGTAGAATTGTCACTTCACGACTTTGCGAGGTTAACGTCGAAATCTTTGAAACAAAATCTTCAGGGTGGAGCAAAATGTACTTGTAATTCAAAAAAAAAAAAAAAAAATGATTTAATAAATTTTTATTTTTATGACCCTTATAAATAAATTAATTTTCTTTCGATTTTGTGATTTTTTTTGGAAAAAAACGCGAAGTTAATTTTTTAGTCAAGTTGATAGAAGGGGTAGAGGGTGGATATATTGGCCCTGGTGAGGGCCCTCAACGTAATTAAATACTTAATTTGTTTTGATAAAAAAAAAAATAGAATATGAACCATCTCACTCAAGTATCTACTTACATTTTTTGGAAATTTTTCCGAACACCTCTTCTTTGAGTGACAACAGCTCCACCCCATTGGGGTTGGAAACATCGCTAATCCCTTATTTGGCTGGGAATTTAGAGTAGATTATGAGAATCATTTTTGTGTAGAAACGAGTAATATTTTTGGAGTTAACTATAGGTATGCAAAAAATCAAATTTGAGGGGTTCAGGGTCCATTAAAAAAGGAGATAGAAGCGTACGCTGGATTCACCCGGAACCCCAAATTCGTTTTATGCGCATAAAAAAACCTCCGGATACCAAGAAAAAGTTTTTGACAGTATATTCAGAAAAGTGAGTTTGAAATTATTTCGCCTCCAGGTAAAAACTGCATTGAAAAAGTGTCGAAAACGTGCTCTAAAAAATATCAAAATTTGAAAAAAAATATGAAGGCCAATAAATAACTTGAAAGTTTTTTATTACTTTTTGGTAATTTTCATTTATTTTATTGTTTTTTTTTGCGTTTTGATTATTTTTTTTTCAGCGTATTTTCTACACGTTTTCGACACGCCTCTTCTTCATGCAATTTTTACCTGTAGACGAAAATCAACACGATTTCAAATCCACTACCCTGAATAGATACAAATTTGTCATAAGTATGATGAGACGGATAATGTTCTTAACACGAAATTTGAAGATGCTATCTGAAACAAAATACTTACTGCTTATAATAATCATAGAAGTAAATTATCCAATTGGGATCGATGTCTCTGTCAATCTTCGATAACAGATTTTGTAACATTTTCGACGCTGGTAACTTTACTTACCAATTCACAAATGGAAATTGAACTCCGTTTTGGAAGTAGTCGGCAATTTTGACGTTTTTGCAGACTGTTTGGATTTCAAGATGATCCTCGAGAGAAATAGTGAATAAAAAGTAAGAACAGATCCATATAGCATACCTAAAATATGAAATGCCACACTGAACTCGCAGATGAATTTGCGTTTTTATCTTTACTATTTTTACTATACATTTTTCATCTCTTCGTGTTCATATTCATATTTCAACTTCTGAACAAGCGGTAAAATACTTCTTTTTTTTCCAAAATGGAAGAAAGTTGTGTCCTACTGCTGCAAAGCTCTCAATTTCGCCAAATTTTGTTGTTGATTGGTAATTGAGTAGTTGCTTTGACACGAGAATGTTCAAAATTGTTTGTATCAATGTGCCTCATTTGTGGTTTGCTTTTCTGAGCCAATTTTCTAGCAAGTGCAATGAACGTGGGAAGTTCATTTTGTTTTCCCCCACTCCGAATAAATGGACATTGTCGCAAATTCCTTGGGGAATGATATCTTGAGTCGTTTGGGACCGATCAGTTCTTTCAAAGAAACAAAAAAAAATCAAAATGTGCCTTACTTTCAATTATTTTTATGTATCTAACCTGATTTGGTAATCTACTTATTTGTTGATGAATTTGGAAAAAAAATGCATGTACCAATTTTTATGAATTTCAGCAATTTTTGGAGTGCAATTTTGCCATTTTACCTACTGATCTATTTTTAGACGAATACAATACACTTTAGAAACAAAACTCGAACACAAATGTTTTAATGAAAATTTTCTTAAAACAAATAAAAATACACAAATAGCAACGGAATATGGCCCAATATGTGTGTAAAATTGAAAATACATATTTCAAAAATCTCCAATCACAGATCATTTCGAGAATGAAAACACAAAAATCACCGTCAGCAGGACTAACAAATAATCCAGGATCTTCGAACCGCTCCACATCGCCCATTCGAGATCCCACTCGACTGCTAATTCCAGACCCAAAGATGCACTTATCTGCGTATCCTTCATATTTCGGTCATTTTGATCTTATACATCGTAAAATACCACGTAATCGAGAAAATGATCAACGAAACGAACAAAAATGCGATTAAAAAATGCAACGTCGATGAAGGCGAAGGAACCACATTACCATCGGATGATTTTTTCGAATACAACGCGAAACAATTATCCAGCTGGAGTCTTTCGGCTCGATCATTGAACTGGCTCTCGTTCCTGTACTTATTCTCAACGCAGTAAAATTTCAATCCGACATCGGTGCATTTTTTTTGAAACCTGCTCGATAAGTATACGATACTGAAGAATAACATCATGAAGTATACGATCAACGGCAAAACGTAAACGATTAATTTTTTCATTTTGTCGGTTCTCGTCTCGTTACAATTAAAAAGAATTTCACTCGTTCATTCGTGGAGTAAATTCATTCTCAGTTTCCTGTTGCCAGCCGATAATATCTGTCCGAATATGCGAAGTTGATTTACGGTAAATTACCGTTGGTAATTCCCTTACCCAACTTTCAGATCAAAATTTATGAATTTCGGTATTGAATAATTTTTGACTCGAAGATTACGAGTAATTTTGAAAAAAAAAAACAACATCAAGCTCATACCAACTTCGAAAAAATGTGTAATTAGGTAATACAAAAAAATCCCCCCTCCTCCTCCAAGAAACGATATACGAAAATTTTTTGATATTCAAGTTGATTAGCTTACTTACTGATTTAGACACAATTTCCAAAATATACCTACCGAATCTGACGTTTCTGCGACGAGTCCTGTTTTTTTTTTTTTTTTTTTTGAGTAAATTATCCCCACCCATCCCTCCCACCACCCTTGAAAAAATCTGTTCTCATTCGTAAATGTATTTTGTCAAAACTCATTGTCAGTCACAAGAATAATAAAATACTTGACGATAAATTTCAACCAACGGATGAGGCGAATTTCAAAAGATTTCGAGCTCACTCAACTCAATTTTTCAGGTGCCAAATTTTATTGCAAACGCTACAAGTTCTTCTGGTTGAATTTTGTTTTGTGTGTGTGTGTTTTTTTAGATGAGAAATGATGTCTTGGTTAGAATTTTCGCTGCAATCAACATTTTTAACACGTCCTCCCCTCCACCTATCACTCCTTTTCTCTTTCTATCTACCAAACAACGAATGACCTCTGAAAAACTGCAGAAATACGAGTAAGAAGTCGTTATTTTCAAAGATATTCAAAGATACAGTCTCTAAATTTTAGCCAAAGAAAAATTACAGTATTTTTTTTCAATGATGTAGAAAGACAGAGGGGGAAGTTCTTGGCTTTTGGCTAGAATCTATAAATTCCTTATTGAGACTAAAAATTACAAAATTTTGAAAGGATATTTTGAAAAATTTTGTGTCATATTCCAAAACACTTACCTATGAGACAAAATTTGGCAAAATTAAACATTGGAAAGAAGAAACTGACAAAATATAAATTACAAAGGAAGAAACAACTTACCTCATAACTTTAACTATAGTTTTAAATTTCTGTATTTCGCTGTTTCAATGAGTAAATTTTTCTAGACTCCGAACGCCTAAGAGAAATATTACATATACAAATTATAAAAGCACACTTCCTCATGAATCGACTTGATGGTACCTATATACATCTAGTTTAATTTAAAATTACATTTTTAAGACATTCTTTTCTTCTGTGCAGGGTATTAATTTTGTATTCTATTCTCCTACACTTCCTCCACCCACCTCCTCAACTCTTAAACTCATTTGAACGTAACTGACAAAATCGATTGCGAGAATGAGAAAGAAAAACGAAGGTGGAAAAACATTGCGAACTGAACTCGACCACTAATTAGTATTCGAATCTCGAACGTATTGAATTGCCAATATACCGCCTCTAACGTTTTAGTAATTATTGACATTATTAATAGGTTTCACAGATCTTCTTTCTGCTACGAGTAGATCGACATTGCTGCTGTCTGCCTATTGCTAAATTTGGTATTTTTCCCAATTTAATTTGGGTAAGTA
This sequence comes from Planococcus citri, assembly GCF_950023065.1. Lineage (NCBI taxonomy): Eukaryota > Metazoa > Arthropoda > Insecta > Hemiptera > Pseudococcidae > Planococcus > Planococcus citri. The sequence continues at coordinate 15,101,959 of NC_088679.1, read as the reverse complement.
CGTTTGGTTGTGTTGAATTTTCGATTACTATCGTGTTCAAGATGGGTCGAGTGGAGTTTGATGGAATTTTTTCAATTTTTTGGGTGAATTGCTCAGATTTTAGGAGTATTAAAGTAAATACATAAATCTTGAAAAAACAAAATTACTTATCGATTTTGAATGTTGAATTTCCCAGTGTCATTCCGTCGACCATTTCGTTTTTGGGTGCCAGAATGACTTGCTTAATGCTTAGTCACATTGGCACATTTGACGTTGCCAAAAAGTGAAGCATTTATACATCACTTTGTTCTATAAATTCAATATTATGACCATTACCTGTGGATAATAAAAATTGAGACAAGTTCTCAGAGTTACAATCACATCTCGTGTTTTGTGTGAGCTTTCTGATTTGAAAAATGCTTCACAGAGGAGAAAATTTAATACAGCTGACGATAGCATTATGCCTGTTGCAAAAAATTCAACTTGTGGTATTTCAAATAAATAACACAAAATTTGGAAACAGTATCTTGAAATTTATTTCATACAATAAACTGTTGAATCATTCATTCAATTTTAAATATTCTTAATTTACTTACAGTGATTTTTTGGAAGAAGTAACACAATAATCGACAGTAATCCTCGGTTCACGTGCTATTCTATTTTTAAAAAATACCTACCCATTAGAGTAGATCCCGAAAAAAAAGTGTATATTTGACCAAATTCTGCAGAGACCTCCATTTTGAGTAAACGTTACCAACCTAAAAAAATTTTTAGCTCTAGAGATGCCCTTGAAGGAAAAATTTGGTCCTCGAAAAAGGGGAGTCATTTTCGAAAATCGTGGTTTTTTCATTCCTGTCTCTATACTATCTGTTTTTAGAAAAATGGTCCAATCTCGAAAGTATTTCAAAACACGAATTTATTTAAAAAAAAAAAAAAAAAAGATTTGCAAATTTCAACGGCTCAGTGGGACACTAAAAGTGATATTGGATTTTGACAGTAGCGTAGATTGGAACAGAATTTGAAATATTTTTATTTGAAAGTGGGCCAGTTTTTGAAAAATAAGTTGCTTTGCAACACGAACGAATGAACTATGATTTTGAAAAATGTCTCCTTTTTGAGAACTCAAATCTTGCTTCCAAGAGTACCTGTGGAGCTAAAAATACTTTTTGTGGATAATGTTCAACTCAAAATGGAGGGTTCTGCTGAATTTAGTTGAAATGCATGCAGACTTTTTATGTAGGCGAGATTACCTAATAACTATAGGACCTTTAGATTCTTATTCCGTAAAGTGACGTGACTCTTTGGAATCAATCGCTTATGCTTGTGGTTCCGTTGTATTTTTGTGTCGTTCTGAAACATTGAGATAGTTCAGAAGATTACCAGGATGCAGTACGTACAATTAGATTTGTCGTATTTATTTATGTGGGCGTTTGGCATAATTATATGTAAACAAAATGAAATGCATGAAAAAATTTACTTTGGGTAATTAAATGTTTTCCAATAGGAATGATTTTATGTAAAAAAAATTAAATGCATAAAAAAATTTACTTACTTTAACGTTCAGTTATTTTGTCAACCTAATCTCGCGTGATCTTTGCATAATTTAGATCACCAAAAAAAGTACCTAACCTTTTTTGGTGATGAAACCATCAAACACTGTCACATCAAAGCAAGCTGTTTTGTTATTCTTTGAAGTTGATTTTTTTGTTTTGTTTTCAACTTTAACCAAGATGGGTAAATTTTCCTCATAGATTTTTTTTGATGGTAGTGATAGAGCCATTTTTTAAATTTGATTGGAAACATAGAATCGCAATTTAAATGATAGGTATTACCTAATCACTCCTAAAACTAGTATAAGTACAGTATTTGCTTAATGAGAACCCTGTCCAAAGCAAGAATGATGACAGTAGGCAAATGATAATAAAAAACAAAGAACCTGAAAAATTTGAATTTCACGTCAAAATTTCCATTTTCAAGTGCGTAATTATAAGGTATAAGGTACATACTTACCCTATACCTCGACTTTAAATTATGTACTTAAAGTGCGATCCTGAGCTTTTAGTACATCAAAATATGATACTACACCATCATATGGCTGCGGAAGGAAGTTTGGTAAGGTATGCGATTTCATCATCTGAAGTCAGAGGATGCTCACAGTGGCTTAACTGTAGAACCAAGCTTTCAAACTAACCAAGTTGGGAAACAATATCTTTGGGAGTTTCATCGAACTGCAACGTAGCCAATTTTCTCCGTATAAGTATAAACAGCATCTAATGAGTTACCCTGACCGTACAACTATTTGAATTCAAGCATCATACCTCTGATCGTTGTTTTTGACCTAACGAGGTATAGCTGCTCAGTATTTACTCTGTCATGATTTTCATGGCATTCAAATCGTTTTTCTTCCATGCGTCTGATTGAGCGACAGATGCTGCTGGTCACCTACCTGTCCTTTTAGCCCCTGTCAGTGCTTTAATAGACAAATTCAAGAAAACGCACTAAACCATTGTCTGCGAACTAGATAATTGGAAGGGAAAGACGTTTTCTTTTGAAGTTAAGTCCAATCTGGGAAGTAACAGCTTCTCGATCTTTCCCTTTACCACTGGGTACTAACTTTTGATTTCAAGGAATTTTCATACATATCAATGACTTTGCAGTGTGTACCATTCATGTAAACCCAACGTTGATATTCATATTATTTCTAATCAACATGACCACTGCACCAATTTGTAGAGTAAGTTTGGAGGAGGTAAGGCCTTTTATATCAAGTTATACGTCAAAAAAAATCACTACTTTTAGTAATAAATCACCAACATTGGCAGTACTGAACTGCAAAAATAATCATTATATGTAAGTTAAGTACAACTAAATAAACACACATTACAAAACATGAAGAAGTAGATTACCTACCTATATTTTTTGAATACCTACTAAAAATTCAACTCACCTATTGCTGTCACAAGACAGTGAACATGTGAGTGATTATTTATGCCTACGAGACATTTCGTTTTCACTTTTAAAAATAGGTAATTTTGTTCGAACACAAAACTCCCTGCTAACTAAACTAATTCCAGATCCCTGATCAAACAGAACTCTAGCTAATTCAATATTTTCCCCACAAATTACCTTAACTACCGCAGTTGATAGCAAAACGCATTTCCAAGCTGAGGAAGTGGCGCACATTGTAGTTGAGGTTGTTCCAGTTTGATCGTTGGTTGGAGGTGGTAAATTTGACTGCTACAACGACGAATTCGAATTGTTTTCAGCATTGTAGTTCGATGACAGAGGTGTAACATATTCACGATGGAGCAAAACATTGTGAGCTCCTTGACACTTGGAGCAATTTGGCCTTTTACAAGCACTGATGCCATGAAAAGGGTTGAAACATTTCAGACACAATCAATTTCCTTTCACAATACTAAAACGTTCATTGACGCTTTTCCCCCCAAACACCTTGCATTGATTCAGGAAATGTGGATCACCACACAGGACACAGTTGATATTACAAGGCTGTTTCACTGCTGCTAACGATTTTTTGTCACCTTGGTTCGATTTTTCAGATGATTTATTTTGTTTCCCAGGAGGTGATGAGTTTGTTTTTTCCTTTGGTTCGCCTAGGTTTACAGTTTCATAGGCGAAGCTTCTATTGATCAGGAATGATGCAAGTGAATCAAACGATGGATACACTGAGTAATTGTGATTACTTGTATCCCAATCCATTCGCAACTCTTCTGGCAATTTTTGAACTGTTGAAAACGTAACCATTGGCGAAATTGAACCTGTATCTAATCCAGCAGCATTCAACCCACGTAGACAGCGTTTTATTTTCTTGATACTTTCTCGAATGGTTGTATTTTTGATCGCAGGAAGATCAACGATAGTGACGAAATGTTCAGCAAATATTCGCCTGTTATTGAAAAATGATTAATATAAACCCTGCAAGGTAGGTTTATACAACTTTCCTTCCGTACCAACGTCTACCATGCATCTCTTTAACAAATACAATTTTTGATAATCATCATAAGCTTCATTTTTGTCAATGGTACTCGAAAATTCGTTAAACCAATCAATAAACTCCAAATGAGTGCCATCGAACTTTGGTAGAGGAGTATTGTTCAAACGAATCGTTGGAGAAAAACCAAAACCTAGATCCGAAAACAAAGTATTTGGACCAGATCGTTGAGAAGGAGTACTGCTAGCTACTGGTGGCATCAAAGATTCTGCAAACGATTTAGCTCTAGCAACAATTAAATTGAGTTCATAGAGCAGGTCATCACAATCCTTCATGGTTTCCTTTTCCTTTTCGAATATTTCATCACCAGTTAAGCTAGCACCAACATATTTGAATAATACCTCATCGACAGCTTCTAATTCAACCAAGTTTTTTCTCCACAAATCAATAAATACTTCCAATTGACAAACCATTTCTGTTGATACTGGTTGTTCAACGAGCGATTGTAGATGCAATTTATCACATTCACAGGCATGAAGCAGTCTTCATTTGCTGTTGATGGCCTTTTCATATTCAGCCTTTTCCTTGGCAGCTTTTTCTCGAGCAAGTCTAGCCCGCTTTTCAGCAGCAGTTTCACCCATTTTCAAACAAAAGTTGAAAAATCAACGAATAGGAATCAACTATTTTAATGAATCGAATTTTTTTTGCACAGTCAACGAAATTGTACAATTTCAACAAATTTTATCTCACACATAACAAAATTTACAAATTTTACTTCGCGAACCACACAAATTTTCCGGAATTACATCCGGCCCGAAGGACCATGTTTAGGTATTTATTCGCGAAATAATCATTCGAAAAATAAGCCGAATTCATTCGAAATAAATCAATTACACAATTTACGAAAGTGGACTGTATAATTCAAATATAAAAACTTAATAATATGTTCATAACAACAACTAATCGAGCTAAACAACATAACTAACAAGCTAGAGCGCGGTGCTCCGTCAGTGGCGCACTCAATGCTAAAACTAATTGAAAATAAAACTAAAAACAGTACAAAATATCATAAGACCCATCAACAGGGAACAATAAAATGTATTGAGTTACTTACATTAAATTGTTGCAGTTTTTGTGTTTTTATGGGGAATAGCGATTATATTGACTATGACTATACTCCAATATTTCAAAATCTGAGATACCAACACCACTATTTCGTTCCCGACGTTTTTCCCTCATAACATTGTGACAATCTTGTCATTTATTTCATAGCAGTGTACATTTTTGGGTGCCATAATTGCTTGTTTTGGTCACAGTCAGCACATTTAGCATCACCAAAAATTGAAACTATAATATCACCTTACCTATTCCATAAATTCAATTGGTGAGTTACGAACAGTTACAGCTTGACACCACCATGTGCTCGTCTTTAAGTGTTTCTTTTTCTTTTTTCTTGTTTTTCACTTCTTCTGCTAGCTTCAGTTTTTCATTTAACCCTTGTAATTCTTTATCAGCCAACTCTAGCTCCTGAAAAACCACAGCTAATTTGAAAAAAAAATTAAATACTTGTATTCTTAATCTACAGCCATTCTTTGGAAGGAGTAGGTAACACTGTGCTTCTTCTGTTCCCAGAACTTGTTCAGGGTATTCTGGGGTATCCTTCTATCAGCTCTGTAAAGCACAAAAATAAAGTTTTACTTAGGTATAGTACCTGGGTCTGAGTATGGGTACCTATTAGGGTGAATCGCGAAAAAAAAGTTGGCGTATTTAACCAAATCCAGTAGAAACCTGCATTTCGAGTTGAATGTTACTTACCAAAAATTTAGCTCCAGAGGTGCCCTTGGAGGGAAGATTGGGGTTTTCAAAAAAAATATATTATTGAAAATCGTTTTTTTTTTTTTTTTTGGTTTGTGTCGCTACACTACCTGTTTTTGGAAGAATGGTCCAATCTCGAAAGTATTTCAAAACACGAATTTATTCAAAAAAAGGATTTGCTAAAAACGACTCAGTGGAACACCAAAAGTGGCCTTAGATTTTGATGACAGTAGCATATGTATCTAGATCGGAGCAGAATTTGGAATATTTTTATTTGAAAGTTGACCATTTTTCCAAAAATAAGTTACGTAGCAACATGGACAAAAGAACCACGATTTTTGAAAATGTCCCCTTTTTGAGGACTCGAATCTTCCCTCCAAGAGCACCTGTGGGGCTAAAATTTATTGTGAGAAACTTTCAACTCAAAATGGAGATCTATACTGAATTTGGTCAGAATACGAGGACCTTTTTTTTCACGATTCGCCTTACAATGAGTATGCAGGTGAGGTTAATACAGGTTGAGGTACCTTTAAATTCTTGTTCCGTTAGGTAATAAGGCTCCTCGGAATCAATCGTTTGTGCCTAGGATTCTATTGTAGTGTTTTTTTGTTGTTCTGAAACATTCAGGCAGTATAGAAGAATAACGTAATGTTGTGCACAGATTACATAATTTTTTTATGTCAACAAAATGAAATGCGTGAAAAAATTTACTTACTTTGACATTTTACAATAGGACTATTTAATCGGATTGCAAAATAAATATATCTATATAAAATTGGCACAAATGCAAAAAAATGCAATGTATTTAAAAAAAGGTGCAAAATTTCATTCAAAAATACCTAGAATCACAAAATTTTAGCGTTGAAAGTTCTTAGATATATTGAAAATGATTTTTTTGTACCTTAAAAAGTTGTAAATTTTCTGCAGCTTTCGCACTCGTTTTGCTTGAGCAAAATCAAAAATGTTCTATTTGGATTTGATTTTCAAAAGCTAAAAGGCTAAAAAAAATAAAAAAACTGTGGATTTTGGATTTTGGATTTCAGTATCTATACCAACCTTTGCAGTAGAAAAATTCAAATTTTTTGTCAAGTATCAAAGCATCGTTTTCGAATGTTCAAAATTATTCAACATTTCAGTTTCCAAATCTCCCTTCCAGAATTTTCTCGAACCATATCTAACCAGTTAGCACGAAAAATGTAGGAATGGGTGCCGGGAGGGGGTCGAGGTAACAAGTTGGGAAAATCTGACGAAAAAAGTTAGACATGGGGTTGGATATCAAAAAAAAAAAAAAATGCAAAGTTACCAAATGAACGGGGTTTTTTCATAAATTATGGAGCAGCGTTTTTCTATGTAATAAATGATCACGAGAAGGAAAAATTTCAATCTTACCCCCTTCCCCTGTCCAACATCACTTTGTCTATGTCTGAGTTTTCTTCATTTCTTTTGTTTTTGACTTAAAAAAATCATCATTTTGAAGAAATCTCGCCAATTTCAACGCCGAGTTAATCACACAAGTCTTTATTTCACTTGGCCAGAAAATTCGTCCAAAAATTGAAAAATCCTTCGTCAAAGGATCAAAAAAAAAGCACCACGATTTCAACATTTTCATCCTACCAGACTACATAAAATTTAACGTGAAATTTTCTCAATAAACAATGTCACGAAATTCGCGAAATTTCGCTCCATTAAATCCATTCTCCAACTCTTATGTTATTCGAGGGTAAAAAAAATTGCCACGTCCAGTCAGTCCAGTCGGCTTAGCGGAGCTCGAAAAATTCGTGCATAATCGCACCCATCAAATAAAAACAAAAAGTGGTGAAAAAATAACCTACAATATCCCGCGTGTATAGAAAAACAAACCACAATTGACTTTGTTCTTCTATACTCTTGTATACTCAGTTGTTGTGGTCGTACAAAAGCTCGAAAATATAATGAAAATTTTTTACAAGCTGAAATGGCGTGAAATTTATAGCAACTTTTTACATTCGAAGAGTTTTATCTCGCGTGAAACTAAAAATAAATCTGCTTGTTCTTGTAGTACAGTACTGCTGTTCACGTTACCAGTCTTCTACACTGCTCTCTCTTTCTCTCTCTCACTCACTCACTCGCTCGCACATTACTACAACAACAACGCACTTTGATTTATTACTGCACAAGTTTTTACACGCTTTATTCGTTGGCAAATTTTAATGTTATTTTCTATATTTTTTCACACCATGAAACCATCATGGATGGGTTTCCTTAACCCACATGTATACGTTGCTCGCGGTTGATTTGAGAAATTTTTTTCTTCCTTCTTACCCTTTTTAAGTTTGGTTTGGATCGCCATAAATATTATTCTTCGTAGGAGTATACGTTGTTGTTAGATATATACCCTACACTGTGTATAGAAATATCAAACTGGAATGAATAAGAATTCTTTCCCCCTTTTTTTTCTAATGGTAGGTTTACCCGACATATCATATCGTTAAAATGTTATACAAATGGGAAAATATTTTTCTTAAACGCGGAAAAATCATTTTTTTATTTCATCCTACCGGCGGTTTACTTTTCATTTTTCTTCTTGCTGTTTTATGTTTTGTTTCGTTTAGAATAAACATGAATCAAATATACCTAGACCTACGCATTAAACTCGAGACGTATATCAAATATTGTCTCTTGGAAATTTATTATCGCGATAGCCTCCTGATAAAAAAAAATCCACCAGCATGATTTGTCTTATCTTTGAAGGCGAAAAAACTTATTAAATTTTGCCTCATCACACTACAAATACAGCACACGTTCACGCTAAAAGCATTTAAATGGAGTTTTATAAATTCGACGAATAAATACGAATTAATAATTAAAAACAATTTAGCCCCCGAAATGTTTACGTACATTTTACCTCACCTGTACTTCAACCATAGCTATAGAGCTACGTGAAAAGTAAACACCAACGAAGAAGAGGTGTAACCTCGTTACCTGCTGGCCATTTCAGATAACGTTATTACCTGCTTAATTTATCGTTTAAATTAGCTAACCGAAATTTATACCCAATTTCCTTATTTTTATGCGAGTAAACTTCGTCTTGGTTTGTCTTCAAAATGAGGGGGGAAATAAAGGACATATTTTGGCTGAAATTTTGAGAGGATTTTTTTCTGGTTGGAGGATTTGAGAATAATGAACATGTGACAGATACAGTTAGTGCTGAAAATATTCGGTTTAGGTTTAGCTTCATTGTTTTTCGTCAAGTGTTTGCGTAGGTAATTTTAAAGATCGATCAAAAGTAATTAGTGATTCTGAAAGCTCGATTCTTCCTCTCTCAGAATCACTATTCACTTTTGGCTGTTCGTGTTTCTAACCTGGAGAAAAATGAATATTCGTACAAGTCAAAAATAGGCGTTCCAAAAACGAATAAAAACAAAACATAACCTTAAATCTCTAGGATTAAAAAAATCAACGATTATGTTTAAAATATAAGTAATAATAACTAAACTTGATCTTTCGTGGTATAACCATTCAATTTAAGGGTAAGGTAGCCTAATATGGACTGGATTTTGTTTTTGAATGTTGTGGCCGCTGTAATTGAACTAAAAATTCGGTTGATAGCTCAAAATGTACCTACTGGTACATCTATCTAGTTTCATATTCCAAAGCCTCGACATTTTTGATAAATTTTAAGTGTGTCAAAAATATCATTTTCTGAAAAGTGTCAAAAATCAAAAATTGAATTTTGGGTCCCTAATGTGGACTGTTTTAAAAAATCAAAAAAAGCGCTGAAATGTTGTAAAAATACGTTCAATTGCTTAAACACCGTTAAAATATGTTTGAGACAATAAGAGTAAATTCTAAGTGGGCCAAATGAATTTTTTCCTGAAAGTATGGTACTCATTTGAAAAGTAAATTTTGGGTCCCTAATATGGACTACTTTAATGTGAAATTAACTACATACCTATAAAGCCATAACAAATGTACCTACACCAGTCCATATTAGGCTACTCTATAACTTTGAACTTTGAAAAATCATAAGTATGAGTATATACACCTTGAATAATTTCTAGATTGTCTTGATTGATTCAGAAAACTTCACCACTTCTTAATAATAATAATAATAATAATTTTCCGAAATAGTACAATCTACACTAGTACTGTAGACCCCTCTATGCCCGGAGGGGAGGCGAGGAGCCGGAATATTATTACTATACAACCCAATTGATACAACAACCAAATAAGAAATAAATAAAAACATAAAAATTGGCATAAAGAAGATAATAGAAAACAAAAGAACAAAAAGACAAACATATGTAAAGATTTCCCCATCCCCTCCAACCCCCCTCCCCTCCAACTAGATAACCGCTTAACATAAACTACAAAAGGAGAAAGATTTAAACAATGAACACACAGGTGACTATTTGAGATATAGTGTAGCAAAAAAAACAACAAATAGAAAAACATAACAAGTACACAGTAAATGAGAAAATGTGAGCATATAACCACATAACACCTAGACACGCACCATGATACCTACCAGGCACCGACCTTCGAGTGAAGTTGATCAGGGGGGCTCAAGTAGTGCTAATCACCACCGAGATTGGTCAATGGTCCATATTAGGAACCACCAAACTAGGCTATATTAGGCTACCTTACCCTTAATTACCCCTATTGACAAAATTATGCATAAAAACAGGCGTGTAGATGCGTAATGTGTGAATTTGGACTTTTTTCATAAAAAAAAACATGCGATTCAGCCTGAGAATAGCACATGTAGAAGTAATGTTAAAGCATATGTAAAATAAAAGAAAAATTTTAAAAAAATTTCTGCCCTGCGTGGGAATCGAATCAGGAACCCGCGGGTTTCTGTTTTTCCGCGTCACCTAGCCCACTCGGCCACTTCACTGCTTGCAAAGAGTGAAGTTATTTCCACATAAATGCTTGTGCGTTGTGAACTTATTAAATGTTTAAATTTTTCTCCAAGTCCAAAAAGTGCAAACATTTATGGGGAAATAACTCCACTCTTTGCAAGCAGCAAAGTGGCCGAGTGGGTTAGGTAACGCGGAAAACCAGAAACTGCGAGTCCCTGGTTCAATCCCCAATTTTTTTCAATTTTTATTTCATTTTATATGCTTTAACATTGCTTTTACGCATGATATTCACAGGCTGAATCGCATGTGTTTTTTGAAAAAAGTCCAAATTCGCGCATACTTGTGCAATGCATAAAATCATGCGTTTTAGCATGCTCTATCGCATAATTTTTGTCAATAGGGACTGCATTCAACCTTTTTGACACATTCACAATGACTTTCTTTCATTAACCATGTATAATGGACGAGTATTTCAAAGTAAAAGAGAAGCCGACTTTTTGGATGCAGAATCCAGGGAACCTTCTGCTCATGCGCCAAATATGATGCTTACAGCGCTGGTGGAGGGAGAGACAGTTCTTTGGTTGGTTTCCTGGATTCTGCATCCAAAAAGTCGGCTTCATATTTGTCAATTTGAAATATTTGTCCATTGTATATGGTTGACTCTTTCTTTAAATAATCAGGAGACAAAGCGTCCCATTCTTCTTTTAATCGTTTTTTCAACTCTGAAATGGAAGAAATCGGTGATAAAAGGATTTTTTGGTCCAATTCATCCCAAACATTCTCAATTGGGTTCTAATCCTGTGATTGGGCAGGGAGTTTGAGAATTTTAGGAACCTTGTAGAGCAACCATTCTTGAACTAGATGTGATTTGTGATTCAATTGTTATCTTGTTAGAATTTAAACGTTTGTTTGTTTCCATGTTTCTTTGTGATGGGGAGTATCCATAATAAGTTCCATAAAAAACAATTCCCTTACTCTGGATGTTGAAATACTACCCCATATTATCACACATAGAACTTTGAAAAAATAAACAAGGATACCTCAGTTAGCCATACACACAGACAACCGCTTATAGTCCAACAGAAACTGAGCGCATCATAGGTAAATCTGAGATCGCTGTCAATGCCAAACGTTGATTATCTGTTAATTGTGGAAGGGAGAGAACTAATCTTCTCAATTCTTCAGTGCCACGGGTGAGAAGGTAAATGTTTGCCAGCGAATGAATCAAGTTGGATGTCACAAAGTATAAGCTGGTGCAACATTGAGCAAGAAAAGTTTTTTTTTGTGACTAATCGAAGATTCCAATCGGCAGATAGCGCTTAACTGGGTGGTTAAATCATTATCCGAGCGATTGAGATACTGGCTCTTAGTTCTATGGGGACTTAGTTCTTCATTTAGTCTTCTCCATACAATTTGACAACCATCTGATCCAAATACATTTTGTACTAGCTTTCTGTTGGACAACAGGGGATTCTTATTTGACCATGGATCTCGAGAAAATCATATTAACACCATTTAATAACTATGACGACATTTTCTACCTTTTTATTTTCAAAGTAAACGAGAGAACATTTCTGTTTACAAAAATCACAGCCATTAAAACAAAATTACATTTAGCTATATTTACAATAGATCAAACCACGAATGGATCTTGCCAAACTAACAACTGAATGACTTGAAGTAATGAGCAAATTTGACTCTCCGCACAACACTTCCCCTCGATTTTAGCTCATTATAAAAATTTCAAATTTAAAGAATCAATTAATACTTAACTGAGACAATGGTGACAACACTAACATAATAAAATAAAAATAATAGAATATAAAACCATTTAAACCAGCAAATAAAATCTTATAAAATACTAATAGATAAAACAAATACATAAGGCGCATACGGCAATAAAACAGATAAAACACATGATCAATTAAAATGTGAACACTTATATATCTGATTAAAAACTTTAAAAACACTTCCACCTTTGAAAATAAATACAATACATTTGATTAAAATAGAAAACATCCACCTTTGAAAATAAATACAATACATTCGATTAAAGTAGAAAACAAACTGAAAAACTAACAAGAACAACACATAGGACATCCGAAAACCAACATTTGAAACATTGGACATCTGATAAACACTACAAATACATCATTATACATTCGATAACCAAAACACTGACAATTACATCATTTCATCCGAATACAAAAAGGATACATTACATTGCTATAGCTTTAGGTCGATAATTCTCCGGTATTTGACCTTGATGGAGGTAAACCACTGGAATTGACACTGGAACCTTGACCTTGAGGTTGATTCTGCGGACAAAGTTGGCATGTGGCTATTTTGTGGCCATATTTTTGGCAGTAGCTGCACTTTACACGATCTCCAGGAAACTTCGGACACGATTTGACTATGTGACCAGCCTCTTGGCAATAGAAACAAACAGCGGACGAAGGTGGCTTTCCACTGGCACTAGCCAAGAAAGCAGACGATTTTACAACAGGTTTCTCTTCGACTATAGGCATAGGTGTTATCTCTTGGACTAACAATTCACATGCTTTATTCAGGATCACTTTTGTAACTTTGTCTTCAGTATTCTATAATGCGTTTAAATGCGTTGATGGAGGCGCGAGCTGCTGCATTTTCTTTTGGTATGCCATTGAGCAACCATGTAAGGTGCTCTTCAGCCAAAATAGCGCTGCTAGGCGGCAAACTAGAATTTAACTCCGTAATGACACAGTTTACTTCTTCCACAAACTTTTTCAGATCACTTCCACAGCCTTTCAATTAACTTTACCCGAAGCGTGATGCAATTTCTTCATGCTATTCTGCCATTGTAACCATAGTTGTGTAAAGTTCTTCGAACAGTTGTTGGTGAAATTCGTTTTGAGATCACTCTGTTAACTTCTGTTGTCAATTTTGGAGCACTTAATTTTGGATTTTTTAAAAAATTTTCTGATGATTACACGCTCATCATGTACGTTTAGAACTTTTGGCCTGCCTGTTTGTGGGAAGTACCAAATATGTACTATCAACTGACAATACTGGCCACTCCATTTAAAATACATTGAGCGTTTTTGTTGCGATATTAGCGCGATCTGAACGGCCTGGGTTAAAACTAACTCTTATCAACAAAAATGCTCTTTTTCGGATTTCTATTGAATTGTTTGCCTTTTCGGCCCATGTTGATTTGAAACGATTAAAACTTGCTTAAAACTGTTCAAAACTTTCATAAAACAACACACAAGTAGTCAGTTATAATTCAAAAAAGTCGTTACAAGTTCAAACTTTCTCATGTGTTTCCCCAAAAAGCCCAAAAAGTGAGTGTTTTCATTCAAACCAAATATTTTTGGAACGGACATATCTGTTGTGTTTTACAAATATTCATTTTTCTCCAGGTTACAAACACGAACGGCCAAAAGTGATTAGTGATTCTTAGAGAGGAAGAATCGAGCTTTCAGAATCACTAATTACTTTTAATCGAACTTTGAAATTACGCGAACACTCAATGAAAAACAACGAAGCTAAAACTAAATAAACTGAATATTTTCGGCACCAGTTGTATGTATAGATGTCCTATCACTTTTGGATGATGAAGTAAATAAAAAAATATAATAATTTTTTAACGTAGGTATACAAATTCACAGCTGATATACTTTAATTAATAATGAATTCAAAATGTATTTTCATACCTCGTACTCAGGAAGTTGAAATTTTCTCGAATCGAAAAACGAGAATAAATCAAGGCAAGTACGAATGTTACTCTCACCTCTATATATGCGAAACTCCTCCACCCCCAGCGACGAAATTGCAAATAAAATACGTCACGCTGTCCAGACTGCCCGGTTGCCCACGCAAGTAACCTGCAGACAAAATGGAAAAATCGTATCGCAATTTTACTCTGTAACATCTCTCCGTACAACGAATTCCATTTTTATTGAATTACCGCGGAAGGAGAACGAACGTTTATATTATCAAATCAATACATAGATATAGGAGGATCCATTCGAGGTTAATTTTATTGCAACAATCTCATCGCAATAAAAATAAAGGTACTATACGCGTTTAGTTTTTATTCCATTTGGGGTGAAATGAAAACTATACGAGGGGTGAAGAAGACAGTGGATTGAGAGAGGAGGGGGAGGAGTCGCTGGTTGTTGTTATATTATTACGAAGGAGGATGGAGAGGTTTACGTTGTACGCTGTAAAGGCGTTGACGCGAACTTTATTATACTTTTACACAGAGAATCCACTTGTTGAATTAATTGAATGCAGAAACGTAATAAAAAATAAAATTCTGGTGAAATACGAGTTGTATTGTATAAGATTGTGTGTCGGAATAAGGGTGAGATGAAGTGAAAGGTAGGTAAGTATAAGAAATTTGATGATTTGAAGATTTAAAGGAGTGATGAGGTGGAAGAGAGAGGGATACCTGCTGGAATTATTTTGAATGTATACTTACTTAATTAAAAAATAACGATACTGATAGGTGATTTTATCTTTATTTTTATGTTGGATTGACTTTGTGTACAGGGTGTTTGATGAGTGGATGTCTGTTGTCTATACTTCAGATTTGGATACAACCGGATACAACTTGGAAAAAAGGTTATGGTTGTGTGGTGGCCTATCTTCAAAATTGGAGGGGAAAATACGTTTTCAAAATCCAATTTTGACAATGGGGGTCGGTAGTATGTACTTCGAAAATTGAACAAAATTATCTTTTTTATGACTTTTTGTCTAACTTGCACATTGAAGAGGCTACAAATGATTTAACATTTTAAAAAATAAAGCAAATTGAAAATTGTTAAGCTTTCAGAAACTTTTTAAATTTTTGAGTAAGAAAAAAAAATGATCATAACAAAATTTGGTTATTTTTTGACGTACCTATTCATTTCCGCATTCATTTTTTTGTCAGGATTTTTTAAAAATTTTCTGAATTATTTGTAGCTTCTTCACTTTGCAATGTAGACAAAAAGTAATATTAAGTGATTTTGTTCATTTTTCGAAGTACATACATACAACAGACCCCCATAGTCAAAATTCTATTTTGGCTCTTGGATTTTGAAAACGTATTTTGCCCCTTTAACTTTGAAAATAGGCCACACCTTCACATAACCTTTTTTCTTGGTCATAATCGGCAGCTGATATTTTTTCAAAATGAGTCGAATCTGTAAATTAAAAGGGCAAGGGTGTATGGATTTTAAAAAATCCAATTTTTTTTACCATGGATTATGACATGATTTTTTCAGAAGAACAAAAAAGGTACAGGCGAATCAATTTTTAAGCATATTTTAAAAATTTTCAGACAATTCAAAATCAACTTACTTACATACCTAGTACCTACATTCATTATTTCCCTTGCAGTAGTACCTAGCTATTCCATTTTGTGGCATATATCACAATGAAGAATTGCGTCGAAGCCAACATTTCACATAAGTCTCACACGACCGTAAAGTACACCATGAAAATGCTGAGTAAATCAAGTGTTACCTAAGCGTGTCATAAATTTTTTTTCTAAACTATTGTTTCTGGTTCCTTCAATTTCAAAGCTAGACAATTTCACGAAATGACCTCACATCACACGAGAATTTACCTATATGTTGTAATTTTTTCAGTGGTAAAATTTCAATATTTAATTTTGAAAAATCTCAAGTATATTTTAATATGTACTATACCTACCAGACCAACTTTCAAGTGTCGAATTATATTTTTCAATTTTGACAAATTTTTGAAAACCCAATTTGACCATTTCTTGGGGGAAAATCAAGAATTGATTGAATTGAAGTGTAAAGACAAATACAACAAGCTTTTAGACCATCAAATTCGATTTGTCATAAAATAATGAGCTGTTTTAGAGCCTCTGGTAGGTATTTAAACTTTTTGTTCTGAAATAAAGTTCATAAAAAAGGTGTGAATCGATTGCTGGTTTTACTAGAATAAGAATCAACTCATCGTGAGATTTCGAGTGATCAATTCAGCCTGTCTTTGTACGTTTTGGTTTGGAATTTTTCGTTCCTGAAATTTTTTTAAATTTGTTACAGGTTTCGTAATGGTTTCTAATAATCACCGTCAATCAATTTGGGTGGTCAAAATTAGGTCATAAACGAAGCAGATTTGGGCCTTTTTCCTCGATTTGATCAAAATTGGCGAAAACATTTTCAAACATATTTTTCAAATATCGTAAAATAAGTTCAGCTCCCAAAATTTGATCCCTTGGTCTGAGAGAACTATTTACTTGGTGTAAATTACTAGAAAATTCAGTAATGTTGCGCTTGTTCACTTTTTTGGCATTATTCTCCAAGAAATCTTGGTTTTCACCTTATTTCCTTTAAAATTTTTATCCACCTTAATATCATACCTATATGTAATGTCATCAAAAGTTGTTTAACGGAAAATTCAAATGCACAAAAAATTAGTAGGTAGATACGTATAAAGCAACCAATGATGCACAAAAAGCAAAATGCAAAAACCCTTTTGCAATCAGTGAATAGCTATAATGGACTCACACATTATTTGTTACGTAGTTTTCTCGTATTAAATTGTTGTTTACTTATTGTTTTTTGATGCTTTAAGTAGATGTTTTTTATTCATCATAATCGAATTTCCATTCAGAAGACGTAGACATTAATAGAGCCAAATTATGATTTCGTGGGTTCATTAGCTCGCCTATTTTGATCGTAAACTACAAATTTGCCTCAGGAAGTACATATTTTGTAAGTTTTTAATTTTCCAATGTTGTGCTCATTATTCAAGTGGCCATGGTGGTGGGGGGAGGACATTGAAGCGGAAAGAAATGTGAAAATTTTGCATGCAGGTATTTTTTTGAGTTGACGTAGGTACATATCTTCATGCTGTGCTTGCCCACTTTTCTGGCTTTATTTTTCCAAAAAAATCGTTGTTTTTACCTATTTCCTATGAGATTTTTACTCACCTTGATATAGGAATGTATTGTAAGGGTAGAGGCACCTATTATGGACCACTTTTTTTTTGGAGGATTGCCATTTGAAAACTATAAGGGGTAGAAACCTCCACAAAGGCTTAAAATGAAGTTCCATCCTTCCACTAACACTGTACAAAACTTCAGGGGCGAAGGTCCACTTTGAGTATGGTTTTGAGAGAGTGATATATGCCTTAATCGTCTTAGCGATTCTTAATGTAATCCCTCTTTAAAGGTGTACAAGATTTATGTACATCGAGGATGTGGGTGATTTATGTGTACTGGAAGTACTGAGAACGTGGGAACTATCAACCCTCCCTTAGAGCAGTGAGCTAGGTACCATCGTGGTACTTGCTGCGAGCTCTCAACTTCACTTAGCACCGATATCTAGAGCTCGTTGGAGCTAATGTCACCAAAACGTGTATTTTCTCAATTGAATAGGCAGAAGAGTTTTAATCTCTTCCCCGTACTCCTAGTTTTTGCCCACAATTCTGTGGATAATTTGTGTTAAAAATAATGTATTATTGACAAATTTAATCAATCGCGCTATATTCACGTTATTATTCGATCCTACCGGCCATCGGATAATATTTAAATAATACAACCCAAGTCTGTCGCCGATCTTAGCATGAGTAGATCACAGGAGAGGCAGAAAATGAGAACAGTGTGGGTAAGTGATGAAATGGCACATACCTGAGTCGAAAGGCTCAATGGATAATTAATTGCAACTTCATTGTAGTTAATTGTGAACACCTACCTGAGACATGAGCTCTATTAGCCCATGTTGAAGATAGGTGTCTAAACTAGGGAATCTAAATACATCGATTTAAATAACACAGGCCCTCAAATATCATTTTAATTAATGCTTGATTTATCAACGCGTGTCGTCTAGTTGGAGGTGTCTCCTTCTAAATTATAAAATATCTGCAAGTATTTTATATTAATCCCTCTTGTTTGTATTTTTACGACGAATAAATAATATTGACATGTCTGGAAATTAGTGGTCTGCACGAGCCAGGCAAGCTCGCGAGCCTACCCGGCTCGGCTCGAGTTCTCGAGCAAAAAGCCCGGCTCGGCTCGCGAGCCTGAAACGGGCCCGACGAGCTCGAGCCGAGCCCGACCTAACATGAATTTTTTTACGCTTCGGATAAATTTCGTTGCAACGTTGACGACACGCAACGGGATGGTTTTTCCAACAATAGGCATTGTTGTGACCTGACCAACGCAACACAATGCCGCGTTGCCGTAAATGAAATGTCACTACCCCTCCACTTTCACGTACGTACTGTTCCCATGCGGAATTTTTTTGAAAAATCAAAATGCGTACGTATCAATCAGTACTATCAGTAGTTTATTAAGGTGTTTATCGTCGTGTTTTGTGATTTCTGTTAATTTTTTTTATTTTATTGTTTTATTTGTTTTTTTTTTGTATTTTTTTTTTTTTTTTTTTTTTTTAAATTATTATGTAGTATGTAGCATGTACTACGCTCAACGCTGTGAGACTGTTTAATTTTTATATTTTTTGATTCATTTAGTAGGGGTACCATGTCGGTCTATCGTTTCAAAATCGCAAAAGAGTGGGACCGGAAAGATATACAATTTTCGCGATATTTCCTCGAAAGGGGATCATTTCCTGACCCCGAAACCACCATTACATTTTTGAGATCGAATTGCAAAACCGATCCAGGGGTTCCCAAAGTTTTGAAAATTGAGCACTTACGTTGTCATCTGTTTTGGCCAATAAATCCCAACCAAAAGGGGGTAGGGGGGGTGCTTGTGGTCTCAAATAACTCGTATTGGATCACTCTTGAAATATCTACCCATGACCGTTCTCATTTACTGATACCTACCCCACATTTCAGTGTTTGTTACATCACGTTTTTTGACGTTCCAACCCCCTCAGCTCGGCCCCTATTATTGCTAAGAAAAAAAATGACACATTTTTTAAATCGTCGTAAAATTTTGCAACTTTTTATTTGGACTATTTTTTGATTGCTAAATTTATTTAACTGACAATATTCGTTTGAATGCGTGTCTTTAAAAATTTGGAATACAAAAGTTCAACTTTGGGAACCACTGAAATGTGGGGTATCAGTAAATGAGAACGGTCATGGGTAGATATTTCAAGAGTGATCCAATACGAGTTATTTGAGACCTCAAGCACCCCCCCCCTACCCCCTTTTGGTTGGGATTTATTGGCCAAAACAGATGACAACGTAAGTGCTCAATTTTCAAAACTTTGGGAACCCCTGGATCGGTTTTGCAATTCGATCTCAAAAATGTAATGGTGGTTTCGGGGTCGGGAAATGATCCCCTTTCGAGGAAATATCGCGAAAATTGTATATCTTTCCGGTCCCATTGTTTTGATAATTTTCACTTTGGTACCCCTACTAATTTACCTATTCTTAATTTAAAAGAAAAGTTTTTAAAAAATTCATTTTGTACTGATTTTCCAAACTAAAGATAGGTAGAATTTTTGTACATTTCTGATAGATTTTTCCCTATGTATATCCAGTTTTTTTGTTTTCAAACTGTACTGCACATGGAAAATAAGTACCTGTTTGAACCTCGAACTTTCCATTTTATCGATTCTGAATTACCAAAAAGTACCTACTGTTCTCGCTTTCTGTAGTCCTATCTCTGTTTTTTTTTTTCAAATATTGAAATCTTAAAAAGAAGGTATGTATTTAAATTATGAAGTTCTACTCTCGCTTCACTCGGAACTACAATATAGCATTCATATTCTTCAAAACCTTTCAGCATCAAAACTTTCTACATTTTTTTCTCAACTACAAAAAGTTTTAAAATGAAACTAATTTCTCAAATTCTAAATTTTTAAACCCAAAATTTAAAACTTGTTGCATAAAAACGTCGTTTTTGTGATTACACATCTTCAAGTTATTTTTTGATAAAATTCATTTACATTAAAAAACGTTTTAAACCATGCATTTTTAGCAAAAACAGCAATTTTATTCTTTTCACTCCGACCCCACCCCCCTCCCCCAACAATAACCATTGGTTTCATCTCGTGATGATGCGCACAATTTAAGTTTTTCCCGTTGCTGCCGGAATTCACACGAGTAGTCACAGCGGCGTAGCATTGAGTACCCGTTACGAACGGAGGCTCGCGAGCCTAACGACGAGCCTGACGGGCCCGGCTCGGCTCGACTCGTTTCGTATCGGGCTCGGCTCGTGCAGACCACTACAGTGGAAATATCTATTTATTTGAGTTTAAACCACAAATAGCAAATTTGATGTGTGTAGGGTGATCTGGTTTTATTGTAAAAGCTCTCTGACTAAACCATCTAACTGGGTAGGTAAATCTCACTCTCTAGGGAATGAAAATTATCTTAACCACCTTAGGCAAAAGTTATAATAATACCTCTCTATATCAATAATTAGAGATTTCACTCTATCAGTTTTTTTTTATTGTTGAGTGATGAGTGTCAAAATGACAGTTCGAAATTTTAGACGCCTAATATGGATCACCTATAAAATTTCAAAATAAACATACTTACTTTCACATTTTTCAAAACTGTCATATTTATTTGTAGAAATGAACAAAAAAACGTATTCTGAGCAGTGCAGGTTAATTTTGAATATTTTTTTTTTCAAATTGTTGAATGAGGAGTGTCCAAATGACAGTTCAAAATTTTGGACGCCTAATATGAACCACCTATAGAATTTCAAAAAAAGTATTTGAAGCATCTCCCTTCTCAGCAGCTGTCAGAAATGATGAAAATGAGTAAACAATTTAATATCACAGGTGGTTCCCGCACAACAATTGTCGACGTCGACATTTACATCGACTACGTTTTTTTCCAACACATGATGGAAAAGTGATCAATTAATTATTTAGTAGGAATCTTCTGTCCATACAAAAGCCAGGTAAATGAAAATTTTCGAAATTTTCTCATTATTTCTGATACCTTGACATGCCATCTCGACATGTAGATGTAAAATTTGATGCTCGAAATTGAACGTGTCACTTCAAGAGGGACATAAGTTCACTTATGTCCTTTTTGGTGCGACAACGGATTCGTGTTCCCTGAAGCCTTGGCAACATAATGAGACCCCGCCCACTTTCCAAAATGATTTTCTTGTAGAGTAATGACGTTTTAAAACCACGAAGCCCCTAAAAATCACGATGTTCGACCATTTTGACATCATCACATCGGCACCGTAGATATTTTTTTTAATTTTTGAGAAAAAATTTTGTCATTTTTTGGCGTGTGATTTTTTCGTCACAGGGCGGGTATCGAAAAAAATAACCATGACGAAAATTGTAGAGGATGAAACAACGAACATTTTCGTATAAAAATTTTCAAATTTACCTTCTATACACAGAAGTTCTGACGTCATTAATGCGAACATGTCAAAAATACAGAAAGTCACTTCAAAAAGGACATATAACTTTGAGTTTTAAAATTGCTCTGGAGAAAAGAGAAATTTATTTTGTGTGATGAGCGAGGTGTTTTCTTGTAGCGAAGACATGAAATTTTTAGAATACAAAACGTTTCCGGCTGAATTCCCAACGTAAATACGAAAAAAATTGCACTTAAAACTTCAAACGCGATTTCCCAAAATCGCCATTTTTCTCTTATGTCCTTTTTGAAGTGACACGTTCAATTTACATCTACTCTACAACTATGTCGACCAATTTTTCAGAATTAAAATTTCTGTTTTAGTGTTTAAAATTTTAGTAAACATTCAAAAATATGATTTTGTTCAATGTGGAAAACAAATTTTTAGGGAATTGATGAAATTATTCACTTTTCCGCAGTTTGGAGTTGTGGATGATATGATGTTGATATTGTGGATGTATTTGTTGATGTCGAATTTCACATCAACATTAACATCGACATGTCGACATGAAAATGGATTAGTTTAGTACTCGCAGATAAAGTATTGCACCATCTTTGATATAAGGGATTTCTGTTGAACTTCTTGATTATACAGACTTTTCGTCTGTACTTCTTCGGAAGTGGACTTTGCATCGATGCTGTTTTCAGCACTAGCAATAGCCAGTTAGCCACATCAGAGGAAATAATTTTTGGAAAAAAAAATTAAAAATCTTTAAACTCAAATTTTATAACTTAACGAAGCAGGAGGTCGACATAAATTTCAATGTGAATGTCGATCCATCCACATCCGTCACTTTTGGATGCCCCATGTCGATGTGAATTTCGACCCTGTGTGGAGCCAATTGTCAACACGAATGTAGATCAACATCAGTCGACAATTACATCGACAATTAGCTCGACGCAGGGTCGAAATTATCAATCAATCAATCAATCAATCAATATTTATTAAAACAGTATTTCAAATTACAAAATGTAAAATATCCCCCCCAATGCGCCATTGCGCGAGCGAGGAGGCCTCCATGGTAACAATGTTCGACAGTAAATATTGAAATAAAATTTTACAAATTGGAGGAGGGAAGAAAAACAACAAAACAAAAATAGATAAGTAAATAATTAAGTATATAAATGAATTTAAAACAAAGCTAAAAAATATAAATAATTACATCAGATAATTTAGAAAATTGTGAAGGAACACATTGGTGAAAACTGAAATGAATGGATGGATCTACCAAGGAACAACAGGACCCTACGTTATATGAAGAAAACAAAAATAGACAAAAATAAAAATAGATATAGAAATAGAAATAGACATGTGATGTAGTACTACTCAGTGGACTATAAGGTGTTTTCGCTCTCCAGGAGCCATCGGACCAGTGCCAGCCGAGAGCCCAAACCTTTACTCATCACTGCATTAAACAGCTTAGGCGCACACCACGGGGCCTGAGCACCTGATCTTTCTCTTCGGTACCTAGGTAGGAGAGCAACGGTGTTATCAATTTTCCTCCCCCTATGATTCACATAAAC
This sequence comes from Planococcus citri, assembly GCF_950023065.1. Taxonomy (NCBI): domain Eukaryota; kingdom Metazoa; phylum Arthropoda; class Insecta; order Hemiptera; family Pseudococcidae; genus Planococcus; species Planococcus citri. Next base: position 15,078,544 of record NC_088679.1, on the reverse strand, counting down.
TCCAAATTTGGACCTATTCCTTTGTATATAGTCAATTGCCTGGACTTGATAGAGTTTTTGAATAGGCAGAATTTTCAGTTTCTGAAAATCATTTTTTGTACTTTCCCCCCTCTCATGTGGCATCCAAAAGTGACGGATGTGGATGGGTCGACATTCACATCGAAATTAGCATGGTCATTGTTGTATGGGTTCATATTAGCGCACCCTATAAAAAAACTTTGCACCAAAAATTTCTGTGCATACTCTCATTTTTAGCAAAAACTGATCACTCCACCAGAAACTATGTCCTTTTTTGATATAATACATAAATGTCAATAATATTTAGAAAATTGCACCACATAATATTTTAACAACAGTTGAAAAACACACTAACAAAATTTTCAATGTCTCGAATTAGTTTTTTGTAAATTTCTCAGCAAGTTTTGACTTTACAGGGTTTGCCCCATTCGTCTTTTTGGTGAAAAACACACTAGAAAACATTTTTTCCTGATAGATTGCGCTAATTACTGACGAGATCTGGCGCTGGTCCATATTGCGGACTGGTCCATAATTGGCGCCTTTGCCCTTATGTAATGCCATCAAGAGTTTTTCGAAAGAAAATTCAAAGGCACAAAAAGAAAATGCAAAAACCCTTTTGCAATCAGTGAATAGTTATGACTTATTGTGAGTTTTCCGTTTTTGGTATTTCTTCTTTATTTTGCTTTAGGTAGATGTTTTTTATTCATCATAATCGCATTTCCATTCAAAATACATTAGAGCCGAATTATGATTTCGCAGGTTCATTGGCTCGCCTACATTTTAGTCGTAAACTGCAAATTTTGTCTCAGAAAGAACCTACCTATTTTGGAGGTTTTCAATTTTCCAATTTTGTGGTCATTGTTCAAGTTGCCATGATGGAGAGGGGGGAAGGACATTGATGTAGAAAGAAATTTGAAACTAATTATGTACCTAAGTATTTATTTGAGTTGACGCTTAAAAAATAGAATTTGTTTTCGATTTTTCCCATGTTTTTCAAAAGGCTCACCTAATACCTATTCTGGTATAAAAATCATTTCCCGAAGAAATATTATAGTCACTTGCGTGTGATTTTTTTAACGACGAAAATTATTCATATTTTGAACGAGGTAACACGTTCGATTCGTCGTAATAAGCTCGAAATTAAAAAAATAAATAGATAGTAAAAAAATTCGATCAGTCGACACATCTGTTCAATTTAATCGACGCCTTTTTGGTCCCAAAACCGTAGCTACGATATCGGTGACGTTCATAACTTATTGAAATGAATTCAATTTTTTCGAATTTCGAAAAAAAATATTTTATCACTGCGGCTCACGTCAGCTCGTAGAAGCGTAGATAGGTATTAAACCATCTGTTATTAGGAGTATCCGTTCTCTCTAAATTGTGGTCGAACTGTGCGATGCGATTCATTACATCAATCTGGTGCTAATTACCTTCGAAACCCTACGAGGCTACGAACTAAGCTCCCTTAACTCTTATAAGTGAATAATTGTACCATCTAACGAGTTCTTCTCTGCCTTTGAAGAGCGTTTATTTGCTAAAATTGACTTGGAATTAGTAACTCGATTTGGCAACAACGATATAACCAGACAACAGACATGAAAAAAGATTAAATTTAGCGAGAGACCGTGAAAGTTCCATGTAAAAATTTCGTGTCGTCTGAGAGAGTTTTTAATTTAAATTTTTTTTTTTCAACTTTTACCGATTGTGTGATGGTTTTAAGGGGGCGAGTTTTCCATTTAATACGAAAAGGTACTTAGAATAAATTACTTTTTCCCTTACGTATTTGTATTTTACGCGGTGTAGAAAAAAAAAATGTAGCAGAAAAAGAAATCCTGTCGGGTTTTCTCTTTGCGGTGTGCTTCGGAGAAAAATTAAATTCAAAAATTGTAATTTTTTAGACGATTTTTTTGCCTTTGTCTATTTTTTTGGCACTGCATCCAAAGGGGTTTTATTTTTACCGTGACATGCGGATGAATTTGATAATTTGAAGAGTTCGGTCATCGAATTAAGTCATTTAAGAGAGCAAAAAAAGATGCATTTTTATTTTGATCGTATTTTAAGCGAAAAGCAAGTTTTCAAGTTTTAAAAACATGGTTTTGACGAGTTACTTTCGGAAGCCAAATATCGAAAAATAACCTACTTTAATTTTAATTTCTTTATTCCACGTTTGCCTTCTCTTACTCATTTCTGTTCGCAAACTTTCAAATTTCTTTTTTCAGAAATTTAATTTATCAAAAGAAAATAATGTAGATAGTGAATGAGGGAAATGAGAAAAAATAAAAAAATAAAACAACTCGCGGAAGTAAAAGTTTAATAAAAAATTACTTACGCCAACTCACCGAGGAAGACGACGACGACGTTTGACATTTTTGTTGAATTTTATTCGATGTTTTTTTTTTCTCTTTCTTTCTTTCTTCAACGGTACAGTACCTATATAATCTAAACGTCATTTGAGTTAGCTCAGTGCTGCGTGGAGTCTTTCAAAAAAGTTTCTAGGTCGAAAATTTTGAATGGAAATATTGTCAGTGTTTATTTTATAGGGAAGTATACGCGCATAAAATGAAATGAAATTATATTCAACTTCGATGTATCTATTTTTTAAATGGAGGTTGAAATTATTCGAAGGCGAGTGAGAAGTTGATGCGTTTACCATACTTTTTTTCAGGAGTGTGATTTCGATTACTTTAATTGGTGTGGGATGCGGTGCTGTTCAGATTATGATCTTGAAATAAAACTGTAAGGTTAATCTTTTTAAATTGATTAAAATTAAAATGAAGGAATGCTTTTCACATATTCCTAAAAACGGCGTATCTATAATCAAAAGTCAGTTTACAATCCAACTGGTGAACAGTGCTCTAGAAATTAAATTTTTCTGGCGCTTTTCCGTTCCAAAAAAAAAACCAGTTGATTTTGTGTAAATGTGGCTCCAAAAAATATTAGAAAGACAGATTTGGGGTTTTCGCAGTTGTTCGTACAATAGGAAAGTGAAACCTAAAAGCCTCTATTTTGAAAATAGCCAAGCCTTAAAATTTAGATTCAGGTTAGTATATTGGACGCTCTTCTCACTCCGAATGAATTACTTCACCTGACTGATTGCACAGTGGAGATGGAACGCTAGTGGTAGTGCCCCTTAATTAAGGATGATTCTTGGACAAGTTTAGCTCTCTGAAGAATGCTTACGCAAGCATCGTGAAGTCGTGAGCCCAAAAAAATCATATTCAAGCATCAAGGTGATTAGGTGAACCAAAATTCGCGAAAAACTACTCGCATAAGTGACAAGAAAGCGAAGTAGAATTTTAAAGTAGTCGCCCCCCCCCCAAAAAAAGAGAAGAGAAATTGAGAGAAAATGAACTGTTTTGGAATTATTTGAAAGAGACCTTGCGACCTATCAGAGTTGGTTAAAATTTCACAAAAAATTCAAATATTGGAACGAAACGTTTTTTTGAGCATTTTTGAAGAATTAAGCATGAGCCTGAAATTGGATCATGATTTTTGAATTTTGATATTTTTGAAAAAGTGTCACAATACCAATGAAAATGGCTTAAAGTTTTGTGAGAAATTCAAATACATATGGCAAAAAATGGTTTTTTGAAGCATTTTTGAAGAATTTTAAAGCCAAATGTTGGATTAAGTACGTTTTTCAGAATTTTTGAAAAAGTGTCATGCAACTTATAAAAGTTGGTTATTTCGTGAAAAATTCAAAGATTGTGAAAAACAAAATGAGCATTTCGGAATTTTTGAACAATTTTGAGCCCAAAATTTGGTAATCATTTTTGAATTTTTTGAAAAGCAGTGTCAATGCTACCAGGAAATAATCTGAAATTGCTATCAAAACTTTGTTGGAGTACTTATTTTTTTGGTCTCAAAACTGGACCATGATGTTTGAGATTTTCAAAAAAAAAGCATCATGTGACCTTTCAAAATGAGATGAAACTTGGCGAAAAATCTAAATAGCGGAATGAAAATGCTCTTCGAGCATTTCAGAACAGTTTTGATCCAAAAATTGGATCCGTATTCTTGGTTTTTAAAAAAAATGTCAAGCATGTAAGTAAATTGATTAAAAATTTCGCGAAAAGTTCAAATATTGCAACAATTCTTTTCAGCATCTTCGAGCATGATTCTCAAGATGTTTTTAAAAAAACATCTTACAACTTATAAAATTTTGCGAGAAATTCAAATATTGCAACGAAAGTGTTTTTTGAGCATTTTAATTCTTCAAAAATACTGAAAAAATGTCAATTCATTTTCATAGATCCCAATGACACTTTTGCAAAGAACCAAGAATCCTGACCCGATTTCTGAATCAAAACTTTTCAAATGAGTGCTTTTGGAGAAGCTTCCTGCAACTTAACAAAATGATTCGCACAAAGAGAAACTCCAAAGTTGTAATCTACGAGTAATTAAGATATTTTTGACGTGTCTTGTACATTTCAAGTGTCAGAAACGTTTGGTGATTTGAACCTTGAAAATTACCAAAGATGAAAGAGTAATGACATTTGAATCAAGTTAGCCAAAATTGGATGAAAAAAAATAAAAATTATTAAAAATGACGTAAAACTTGGAAAAAAAATTGAAATCGAGAAAAATTAACATTAGTATATTTGAAAAAAATATAGCCAGAAAAGCATGAACAAGTAGGTATTGAAAACAAATAAAAACAGGTATCAAAAATTCAAAAAAAATCCAAAATTACCTACTATTATAAAACATAAACTCAAAAAAGTTCCTTGTTGAACATCGCGGTTTCAATTAGTTTCGCAGAACTGTTGTCAAACGTTTAAATTTCAACTTAGACATATTTTTTTGAAATCTCTTTTGCTAAATTCAATATGGTTAGGCCTACATCAAGTTTATTATTCTGCATTTCTCCAATTCATATGTCAGTTTTGCTCACTTTTAGGATTATAATTCTTCAAAAGTATCCCGAAAAAAATTTCAGGTCAATTTTCAATTTTCTGACGAAATTTTAATCTATTTTGATAGGTCACATCACACTTATTTCAAAAATCCCAAAACCATGACCAAATTTTTCGCTCAAAATTCTTCAAAAACGCGCAAAAAACATTTTCGTCGCAATATTCGAATTTCTCGCGAAGTTTTAACCTATTTTGATAGGTCACAAGGTCACTTTTGAATAATTTTTACAAGACTTTATTTTTACTCAAAATGGGGGGCGGAGGGTGCAAATTTGATATTCGAATACGCCCTGTTCTGCAAGCTGTTTTTTTTTACGAATTTTGGTTCAATGGGCGTAGAACGAACTCCTTTATTCTATAGACATGAATTTTTTTGAGCTTTCGACTCGACGAATGTGTCCCAAAAATCATCCTCAAGGGGTAATATCCCTGAATTTAGCTACTGGTTGGATATATTCGGAGTGAGGGGAGCGCCCAGCGTTACCTGCGAATAAAATTTTCTTGGCTGGAAATTTGTTGTTTTATAGACTCCACCCCCCCCCCCCAACTGATGAGTAGCTGTGAAAATCCAGAATACGTCTTTTCTAACATTTTAGATCTAAATCTACATAAAGCAAACTGAATTTTTTGGGTGCCAAAAACTTCGACCAAATTCGATTTCTAGGGCACTTTTTGCCATGATGAATTGCCCAATTATTTCCGTCAACTTTCAAGATATCCCCCCTCCAAAAAAAAAAAAAAAAAAAAAAAAAAAAAAAAACTCACCCCGATGGACAAGTCCTATTTTTGTCAACTTTACGAGTCAACGGTCAAATATAAGTATATCTACATTTTTGAGGCCCGAGTATCGAAACATTATTATAGAATGGCCTGGCTGGTATTTTAGGTATACGTACTGGTTCTCATTTTATAATCATTCCTAGTTTTTTATTCGTTTTCAATTTATTCATTTCTCTATTCTTAGCCTCTCATCTTTTTTTGTAAAGACAGCAGAATTCACCATTGTCAAATTCTTGATGACGAGATTACCCAAGCTTGTCATTCGTCTCGTAATTTAAATCAAATAAAAAATAACAATAACCCAAAGCTGTATATATTGTCAGTGGAAAAATTTGGTATTTGTAGAAGCTCCTTTCGTCGTCGTCGTCCTCGTGTTCTATTGTGTAGAATATTTCTTCCCATTTAAATGCCATGTTTACCTACTTGTCGAATAAAAAATTTAGGAGGAAAATTTCGTTCGCGTTTTGAGAGCTACTCCCTAGGATCTCGAATACAAATAAAAATTTTTTTTTACATTGCATAAATGCATAGTGAAAATAAAGTTTAGGGAAATGAGTTACGTGGGTTAGCTTTATAGGTAGGTACACGTGCTGCTAGTTTTTTTTGTCGAGTAAATAGGCGAGCGAGTATTTTAAAATATGTGTACTTACATTTTTTTTCTCCAGCAATTTTTGGGCTGCCATGCAATTGCGCCAAATATACCCTGAATTACGCCGAGTAAAAAAATAAGCATACCTGCAATTGCGCCAGATAGGGAAATGTGTTCATGGGGAATTGCGCCAATCAAAAGAACGAATCATCCCGACCCTTTGCTCATACTGCGGACTGTCAGAATCGTAATTTTGGTGTAGTTGAATAATTCGTTCTTATAATTAGGTGTAGATACTGTAGACGTATGGGCATGAGGTACTTATTGCTTTATATTTTCACTTTTTATAAACATCAATTTTTGCAATCTAAAAACATCGTTTTCTTACTTCTCGAAACAAGTTTAGTCCTCGCTTCCTTCATGTCTGTTTGATTTTCATTCTCAAAATTGAAATTTTCAAAAACTCAACATTCAAATTCTAAAATTCTTCAGCAGAAAAAGAAATAAGTTTTTAAAAAATACATTGTTTTTCACTTCTTGAAATACAAATTTTTGAATACTTTTGACCTCATTTTTGCTCGGACCAATTCCTATCTCTTTCCCAAACTGAAAAAATTTCATACATATTTGGAACTTCCGTAAATTCAAAAGGGAAAATTACAATTTTTAAATAAGCTTTAATGGATGAGTGAGTACCTATTTAGAAATGCATCATTTTATTCGGCAAAATTGGTATTTTTTTTCCTCATACCAATCGGAAAATTCTCAAGTCACCCTCCCCACCCCCTTTCGAACAACCTCTAATTTTGTGCCTGTTCGTTGAACCTATTTTTTTGCGACATTAGGTGGGGGAAGATTCTGGAATGGGTGAATAAATCATAAATATAACTTTTAGGACTGAACGATTCATTCATATTATCTTGTTCGTTTCGCATTTCTTCAACTCGGCGCAATTGTCAGTATACTTTTTTGAACACCCGGCGCAATTCCGGGTACATGATTTTATATTGGTGATCTGGCGCAATTGCAGGGCTCCCCAATTTTTGATCGTCTGTATCGTCTCGTCTGAAAGAGTTATTTTATACACTCGTGTCATCCGAATTGAATTTTTATCGTCAACATCAACTTTCAAAAAATGATTCCAACGATTGAGCAATTTTTATATAGCATTCGAGACCTGTCAAATGTGCCTACACTCGGTTCACAATCGCACTTCAAGAGATAATGAATTTAAGCTAGTTGTCGATATACCATACTAGACCATATTTTAAATTTATTTAATCCATACGACCGCAGGATGAGAAGTAATGGGAGGGCTTATAATATTACGTATATACGTGGCGAAAGGGAGAAAAATATACAGTCACTAAATGAAACAAATGAACCCCGTTTATGAAGCGAGAGCTTCTACAAGCAAGATAAAGGATAGGAAAAACTGGGGGAAATGGTATTAATAATTTTTCATCGTAAATACGAGCACGACAACGACGAAGCAGCAGCAGCAGCATTACCTGCGCAATATTAAACGTTATCAAAAAATATTTCAATTATTTTTGACGTGTATTTTTGTACGGTTCAGATGGTTCACTGTAAGTAACTACACAGTATAGCAGCATCATGGGCAGCTGTATAGTAAAAAATGGTTATAAATAAGAATAAAATGTAACGAAAAAATGACTCGACGCTCATTAGGCGCCCTCGTCCTTAAATTATGGTATTTTTCAAGTCGACGAAATTGGATTTCACAGAACATTCATAAAAATTTGCGCCTGTGCGAAATATTAGGTAGGTAGGTAGTTCCTTGAATATCGCCCGAAGCCCGAAACAAAAAGTATTCGTGGATCTTGCATTTTTGAAATGAAAGTAAATTAAAGAAGGAGAAGAGGAAGGATTGTATGTAGAAAATGGGTAGAATGTGTAGGTACAAGATTGAGAGTAGGAAGCGAATTTTTTAGAGATGATGTGCGGAATTTGGACGATTTTTTGGATGGAATATGATTTAAATTTACTTACTTGGTTGCTTTTTTTCTGTATTAATTGTAAGTGCAATAGATAAATTTATCCTCGGTTCGTTCGAATTAATTTAATGAAAGGTAATTTGTGATATTTATAGGCTATGACTAGTACAATACAACGAACCAGCCCAAAATTTTGGCAGTATAGTACTGTGGGGATTTTTTTTCAAATGAATAAAATCATGTCAATTTATGACAACTTGTAAATGGCAAATTTCATTAAATACATGATTTATCGTAACATCTCGCGCCTAATTTCCGCAATTTCACACCTGCACGAACTTACCTTTACCTACCCAAGACATTGAAGCGAAATCTCAGTACGTAGGGGATTTGGATTTCGTGAGCGAATTCATTACACAACTATCAAGTTTCTAATAAATGCCAGACAACAAATTGGTGTACTTTACGTACACGTTCGCCGAGAACAATTCCGAGAGTTTGAAACTTGTCTTGTGTATTTCTGCCTCGTGTGTCATTCAAAGTTGAGAAAATTAGCCACGAAATGAAATAAATGTTGACAATATTTTATTAAAATTTACTCTCGTAGAAAAGTACGTACAGACACGTAGATAGATAGGTAGGTATATAAGTTGAAAATTAAATTCTCTCTTTTCCTTCTTGGTGGAATTCGAAATTCGTAGGAAGGCAGGTGTAGATGAAAAACAAGAAAAGAAAAACTCTCATTACTTGCTATCTTTTCACCGGTAAGATATACTCGTACCTGCGAGTATATAAATGCTTGATACTACAAAAGTCCTCTAAGATATGCATAGTCGACGTCATATATTAATTTACACATTCGTATATACTAACTTTCGAAACCTTTAAATAAGTATTCAAAACTTTCGAGATGAAATTCTCGTTTGCATTTTATGACGCAGTCTTAATTTTGGCATATTTTCACTACCTAGTGTGTTGTTCATTTGCCTTATTTCGAAAATATGTGTCTTGATATAGGAAGTTAAACGTTATACTTCGAAAATACATATGAATTTTTCCTCGTACTTTTTGATGGAAATGTCCCATAGTGTTTTCGGCTCCATCAGATTCAGAAAAAAAAAAATGAATAAAAAAAATGAAAATGAAGAACGATTCACCCTACTAAACACTCATCTGTGAGTTACTTCGAAAATTTTTTTAAAAAAATTAAAAGCTTACCTGTAAATCAAGACTTTTTTTGAATTTTTTCTTGGATTTTATTTCTTGTAATAAAAAGTTCCATCTTGTAAAAACTTACTTATCCAAATTCGCCAAAAAAAACCAAGCAACGATTTTTTGAGCAAACAAAAAAGTGTTATTACAAAATGGATCATCCCCAAAATGGGAGTAGGTACTGTATTATGAAATTACATATGGTCGATATGAAAAAGTTTGAAATTTTGGATGTGGATGGTCTGAAATTAAAGTTCCAACCTTCTGTAACAAGTGGAACTGTTTGTTTTTATCAAAATTTGAATTTTAGTATTTTTTTTAATCCAAAATTTTGATTTCTTTTGCCCCGTTACCGCCACCTAAAAATGTCAATTTTCCAATTTCCCCCACATGGTAGTTTTTTCAATTGTTCATTTGAGTGTTATGAAGGAAGTTTGTGACCTCATTATACATATTGGTAGGTACTCGAGTGAACAATATAAAAAACAGAGTTTGGCCTAATAATGGGTGTAGTAAAGTACCAAAGTATATAGTTTTGAGATCCAAATTTTGATTTAAAATTAGCATGAACAAGGATACCTCGACTTTGGCTATAAAATAGTAATATGAAAATAGTCTGAAGCATTATCAGACTTCGAATACTCAACGAGAATTGGTTTTGAAAAACCAATTTTCAAATTAAAAATTGTGTACCTACCTACATAAATATGAATAATAAAACTTTTACTTGAATATTAGGTATATAAAATTATTAATAGACTATAAAATAATACGTTAATAATTCAAAATAAAATCAGATTTTGAATAATGAAGAAAACAACAGGTTTAAAAAATGAATTTCTTTTTAAAAATGGCATAAAATATTATTACGTCATCGTCACAAAATAATGCATACAACAATTGAGAAAAAAATCAGGCTTCGAATAAACTACCTATAAACTTTAAAAGTAGTTTCAAAAATGACCTGATGATATGATTTAAAAACACATGAAATTAAACTTTGCCTGTAAAATATGTACATGATATGAAAATTATTAAGCTATAAAATAATAGGTACCTAGTCACCGACACATAATATGTACCTATGGCCATAATTAAAAATAATATCAGTTTTCGAACTGACATTAAAAATCGAGAAGGTACATCAGATTACCCAAAAATTAAAAATCGAAAAAGTACTTACATTAAATTACTCGAGAAGGTTCATCAGATTACTATTAGCTGATTATACTTGAAAATTAAGTTGAGATTGACGGTGATGAATCTGCATTCGCCTTCGCTGTACTAGTCCGGATATTTTCCAAATTTTCAAATATTCACCCAAAACTACAAAACACACCCCAGTGCATTCTTTTATTTACCAAACATATCTATATTAACTATAATGAAAGAATATTCACAAATCACCTAAGCAGAAATGTCTATTTTATATTTTCACAAAAGCAAGGCAGAGCTTTTCGCCCATAGAAGACCGATTTTATTCATATTTTGCGTGTTGGTTGACGAGAAGGTCATTAAACGATGAGAAATGGCACAAACCGGAGGTTCTCATAGATTTTTTAGCGAGTTGGAGGAGCATTGATTGGAAATTTTCAAAATGGCTGCCAAAATGAAAATTCTTAATTCCTGTGACGGTGATTTTGATCAACTTCGTAGTTGAATGAATTTTGTCTCATTTTATTCTACATTCCAAGGGTTATTTGCTTGCTATAACATTTTCTAGTTCCATTATTCTAAATTAATTAAATTCAGAAAGCTGATTTATTTGTTTTGTTACCTATTCACATTGGGCTAAAATAATTGTACTCGTCTGTTCTATCAAGTAAAAAGATTCAATATTTCAACACCACCGAAAAAAAAATTTCAAAATTTTTTCAGAAATTTTGTATTTATTTTACTTACAATTGTTAAAAATTACTTCTGATAATGTAAAACGCAATTAAAATAAAAGCATAAAAGCATGAATTGAAAATTTTGAAAAAATTCATGAAAATAGACCTTTTTATGAAGAACAGCATAATTATCAAAGAACTGTGGGACGGATTCGTTTTTTAGGGTATAAAAATCATATTTCAGAAATGAATGCAAATTTTGTCGTCAATATTTTTGTAAATTTGTATTTTTGACGTTACTTGGTTCGAACCTCAAATGGGGCCCAGGAAGGGGAGTGCAAAGGGGTAAATTTTTTAAAAGATCGAGTGGGGTATCGATATGTACGTTTTTTGGGCTCCAGAATTCATTTTTGACGTTATTTTAGTCCTAAACCCGAAGGGGCCCAGAAAAAGGGATTGGGGAGGGAGGTGCGAAGAGGTAAATTTTTGAAAAAGTCGAGTGGGGTATCAATATTTAGTTTTTTTGGGCCCTTGAATTCATTTTTGACGTTATTTCGGTTCGAACCCCGAATCGGACCCAGGAGGGAGGGAGAGGGGGGGGGGGGTAAAAGGGACAAATTTTCGGAAAAAGTTGAGTAACGTACCGATACGTACGTTTTTTGGGATCCTGAATTCATTTTTGACGTTATTTTGTTTCGAACCCCAAATGAGGCCTCAGGAAGCGGGGGGGGGGGGGGTGCAAAGGGACAAATTGTTGGAAAAAGTCAAGTAGGGTACCGATATGTACGTTTTTTGGGCTCCAGAATTCATTGTTGACGTTATTTTGGTTCGAACTCCAAATGGGGCCCCAGGAAAGGGGGTGTAAAGGGGCAAATTTTTGAAAAAGTCGAATAGGTTATCGATATGTACTTTTTTTGGACTCCAGAATTCATTTGCCAAATTAATAAAATTACCGAAGAATATTCATATTTTACAGTTCAGAGCTATGTTGAGCAATTCTCATCATCAAATAGGTAAAAAATATCGTTTTTCGTAATTTCATTGAAAATCTGTGATTCATTTTCTAAGTCCAATTTGGGGGAGAATCGAGACGTTTCAGGACGATTCGAGAAGAAGTATTCATGCATGTACCATACTATGAAACCTCGTACTACGTATAAGGGATTTATTGCAAATCTACTCAGTTTGGCATTGTTTGGTATGGAAAAGATCAAAGCTGCTAAATTATGTTGGGTAGGTAATGTAAAAAAAATTACTTCCTTTTTTATCATTTTCGGAAAATTCTCCGATGAGTGAAAAATTAAAAACAATTTCGTGCACAATTACCTTTCAAACGATGTATTGGAATACGAAAATCGATTGACGACTTCATTTTTTCGATTTCTGATAGGTAGAAGGTAGGTACCCTAAAAAATGTATTCGTACCACTGTGCGACGATTTTTGTCGATACTTTTGAAAGAACGATTTTCAAAGGTTACAAGTAAATATAAAACTGTTGCCAAAAATTTCGAAAAAATATTTTTTTTTAAAAGTCGAAATATTTTGTTATTTTTTTACGTAGAAAAGATCGAATAAAATTTATTTCTTGCCCACAATCTTACATAGAGAACATATTAAATTACACATATTTCATTGTGCCATCATAAAAAATTAAATTTTCATATTTTTTCAAGCGTCATTATTCTAAAATAATAAATTTTTTCAACATTTTTTTAGAAATTTTTTATTTATTTTACTCACAATCTTCGAAAATTATTTTCTCGAAAATATCAAGAAACATCATCACAGTTTCTTGAAATGTTGTTCTACGTAAAATTAGATATTTTTCAGAATTTTTGAGAATTTTCAATTCTTGCTTTTTCATTGTTATGTTAATTGCAAGCGTTTAAAGTGGTTTTTTTCATCATCAAAAGTGGGAGCACTGATTTTGACGCCGTGGAAAAAATAACTCTTGAAATTCTGATTTAAATTTGAAAAAAATTTGAACCACAAAGTTGATCAGAACAATTTATTGTTACACGGATTTAAAATTTTCATTTTGCAGCCATTTTGAAAATTTTTAAATACGCCTCCTGTCCGGAAAATGAATTTTAGGGACCTTCAGTTTGTGCCATTTCTCATCATTTGACAAATTCTACCAACATTCAAAAAAAAAGGAAAAAATCTACGACTTGTCGTGAAAATTTTGGCTGATTTTTCATGGAATGACCCAACTCGGATGATTTCCAAATAAACACGTTCAGTGTATTTAATAGGCATATTTACGAGTACATGGTACATGATCAAAAAAATTGCCATTAAAAAGAACCAACAAACTCCCGGTTTCAGTCTGGAAATATTGCATCGAGGATAAGCCAAAATATCGCTTTTGAGCTGCTCTAATTACCTGAACATTAAGGGGGTGGTTTAAAAAATAATTACTTATCAAATTTAGGAAAAAGAAACTTATCATGTTTTTTCCTGTTGGCTGTTCTATAACGACATTCAGCATCATTTTGGCATTAAGAAGACTGATAATAATGACAACAGGGTACAACAATTCTGGGCGACCTTTGATTCCCCATACGAACGTGTATACTGTATAGGCTAAAGTAAAGTGCAGCTTTAAATAAAAAACCATCTTCGGCCTCCGAAGGAGGGAAAAAATGTTGACCAACGTGTATAAAAAGTAATTTTCTGTACCGGCTTGGTTCTCTCTTGTCTCTCTCTCGCTGCAGCATGGCAGCAAGAGCATCAGCAAACACGCCGGTAAAATGCGCAATGGAGGCTTAAATCCTAAAGCGTAAGGCATCCATAAATAAAACATTAAATACAAGCTGGGAAATATAGGCTGGCAGGGGAACGAGGGGGCGAGGGGAGGGGGGTAGTGAGGCAATGCGTTCAACGTAAGAACCCGTACTAACAATCATTTAACTTATATGAGAAGTAGTAAACGGACAAAAGCTAAGACCATCCCTAGAGCTTTCAAGTTTCCCTTCCTCCTCCGCATCTGCCTTTTTCTTTCTATTCTAGATTCCTGCTTGTATAGTGTATAGTATAGTGTATAAGGGCCGTATGTCCTATACCCCCTGCTTCGCACCGTACGTTGCCCCTCTGACCCTTATACCCTTATCACGGCGCACCTAAAAACATCGCAACGTGGCGTAGAATTTCGCAAATACCAAAATAACCACCACGCTCTCACGGTAGAGGATTTTAAAAGCTGATGCCTGACCGTTAATGTCTGATCCTTTTTCGTTTTGTTCAACGTCGAGATACTACGCTATACTAAAACGGTACGGCGGCGTGTAAACGTTCTATTTAAGCCCATTACTCGATGTAAACCCTGTTTTTGGTCGTTAACTTCGTAAATGATCTATCTTTACTTTTATATATGTTGTTCTAATTTCGTTTTTAATTAATTAGCATGTCAAAAGAGAAGGATTGCGATTTTTTTCTTGCCTCGTGTACGACGACGAGGTCGAACGCGAAGTGGGGGCGTAATGTCACCAATCCCCCTCCCCCCAGCTCTGGGCTTTGGTTTGTGTGTGCGTGTGTTTCGTTGACGCGAAAAAAGCCCGAAAAGGGGGAGAATACTCGGTCTTTTTGGCTGTGTGTTTGGCCTGGTACTGGTACTGGTACTGGTAGAAGAAATCCTCTTATGCTTTATAGAATTTAATTTAGTAACTTTTTAAACTAAACTGAATCCAAGAAAGTTGGAATTTACTTTTTCTTTTTGCTTGAATGAGCATTTTCGACGGACGAAATTTTAAAACGAACGACCGACTTTTAAATTAATTTCGAATTCAAATCGAGTCCTGGTTATTTTTCAGAATTTATAAATATGATTAATTTCGGGCGTCTTTTTTTTTCTGTATTTATTTCACGACGACGAACGGATTAATTAGATTTTTTTTCACTTTATCGAAGTACGAGTATAATAACAGATGGGTATAGTGGTTCGGTTCGGTGGTAGGTTTATGTGATTTGATAGGTTGATTTTGGAAGGGAGTATGATGCGAAACGATGATATGAGGTGCAATTTGCATGTTTGAACTGTAAAGTTGACAAATATTTTTCAATAAATTTGAAAATTTCGAAAGAGCATTTGAAAAAAAAAAAGATTACATACTTACTGGATGTTCTCTAACGAGTGTCCCAATTTTCCGTGGGATGCCCTGGTGAATTTCAACTTACTCGTAGTTCCTTTTATTTTACGTATTTTCGTTTTTCATCCAACCACCTTTTTTCTTTTTCTTTTTTTGGGGGGGGGGGAGGTTCCCATTCCAGTATCTGTTCTGACAAACCTTTGAACATTTTATCATTATTACCAATCGTTGCCATTATAGTTACTATCCTTCTATATTAAGAATGTACACCCGTCGTGAGTTTACACAGTCTTGCCATGAATACTGCCATCTACAGAACTTTGAACGCGTGTAATGCAAACACCACATTTTCAAAACGTAAAAGTGATCATACAAGTATATTCAAAAAGTAGATAGAAAAAATTCAATTTGACTGTACTTTGATGCAACATGGCTGCATCATTATGGTAGGGGAAGGAGTTGAACAATACAGGAAAGGCGAATAAAGTAGGAACCATGTATGCCAAAAGTCAAAAAAAATTTATCAAAAAATTTTTTTTGAAATTTTTATGGGCGCATCAATTTTTTTCACTGAAATAATAATTCTGTGCTCAGCTCCGGTATGATCAAATTACAGTTGCAGTAAAAAAAAATTGATGCACATGAAAAAATTTCAAAAAAAATTTCTACAGCCCATTTTGGGGGGGTTGCGTACATGGGTCTTCTCTTTTTTTTATGTGCCAATTCCTGTTTTGTTAAGCCCCATCCAGCAAGTTGCAACAAAGTACAGTCAAATTGCAGATTTTTCATCTACTTTCCAAATATATAATCACTTGAGTAGGTATACGTTTTTAAAATTTTGTTTTTGTATTACAAGTGTTTAAAGTAGGGTCAGTATTTATGGCAAGATTGTGTGGGACTACTTTCTTTTTGTAGATGGATTATCGCAAGAATCAAGATGTGACTTTATCTTTATATTAATAGCAAATGAGGTTTATGTGTAACCGTTCGTTTGGAAGAACCGCCAAATGGATTTTGCTTGACGATAGGTATATCTCAAAAAAAAAACTTTTGACCTGTACATGTGCAGGTTCTTATCTAATCAAAAGGTCGAAAAGTTCTGAAGGAAACTTCAAACAGCTTCAAAAAGCTCAAAGAGTTCAATAATACATATATGTATTAAAGCAAAGAGTCCGCGTGAATTTTTTCATAAAAATTGTCACCAAAAAAGTAGTTTTTTTTTTTTGGTGATTTTACTGTAAAATGCAATTACATTGAAATAACTTTTATTGTTCTTCGCTGTCATGATCTTACTCTTTTAATTAACTTTCACCAACACAGTAACATTCTCTTCATTCATTTTGACAGTAGAGGGTAATTGATTCATGTTTAATGACTTCTTTCACCACAAATATTGAAATTAAAACACAATAACTGATAGGAATATCAAAACTTGGACCATAGATATCAAACTCCAAAAGCCTACTAACTGACATACGTATCTAAAAATGGTTATTGAAATTATACATATAGGTATCTACCTTTAGTACCTTTAATTTCCCCTTCAAAAAACAGATAACATATTTTGTTAGTTTGAATTTTATATTAAAATATATAGGTATCTAACATTCAAGATCAATTCATTTGATTCTGAAACAGAGTAGGTAACTTTGATAGCAATCAAATTTCAAAAATATAAAAAAAAATCATTCAATACCTATTATAAAATTTTCACATGCCTGAAAAATATACCTAATCCTTTAAAAATTAATCAACTCAAAATCAATAAAATGTTTGTTCATGATTAAAACATAAACAAACAAACAAAGTAAAAATCATAAAAATTACTTACTTAAAATATCAATAAACAAAAATTATTACTATGCAGTTGGATTTTTTTAGAGTTATAATTGGCATTTGTGTATGTACAGGAAATGATTCAGCATTGCAAATCCAATCTGCGAATACCTTATTAATATGTAGCTTACAAAAAAGATTTATCACAATATGAAACCAGTACATATTAGTAAATTGAACTGGTTTCAACTAATTTTTTGACATGAATTATAAAAATAACCAATTCAATGTTACACCTTCAGATATCCTGCAAAAATATAAATTGTAAATAACTAT
Organism: Planococcus citri; assembly: GCF_950023065.1. Taxonomy (NCBI): domain Eukaryota; kingdom Metazoa; phylum Arthropoda; class Insecta; order Hemiptera; family Pseudococcidae; genus Planococcus; species Planococcus citri. Next base: position 15,061,035 of record NC_088679.1, on the reverse strand, counting down.
TAATAAATAACAACAAATAGATCACAAATAAGATTTGTTACAATATGAAACCAGTACATAGTGAATTGAACTGGTTTCAACTAATTTTTTGACTTGAATTATAAAAATAATCAATGTTACACCTTTAAATATATCCTATAAAAATATAAATTATAACTAATTAATCAGTGAATAATAACAATAAATACATCACAAATCAGATCAAATTGATATCACTTCTTGATTGATAGTAGTAGGTATACGGGTTGAAATCTATAAGTTTTTACATACTCATCACATCAGATAAATAAAAAAATAATTATCACATCCAACTCACTCGAGGACAGTAGCCATTTTTCTAACTCATGTTCATGATTAGGTAAATTCGATAAATTCTGAATAGGTAAGGATGAACCAATAATAACTTTCATTGCTGGGTTCTTTCATGGGACTTGATTTTCCTTCTATGTGTAGTTGAAGAACAATTTGGATTCTGATCCACCATACCCGGACAGCGACGATGTAGATGGCATTTATGTACAGTTGCCTGCGGTATAGCTTGTACACATAAGGTGTATTATCACTGTATCCATTTGGCGTAAATTGGTCAGCTACATTATCGTTATCATTTGTGATACTTTCGAAAGTTTCATTGGCAGCAATTTCTATCGATCTGTACATAAATAAACAAAATGATTAATCATTAAGTAGTTGATGAAAAAACACATGGTGTTATCAAATATGTGCCTCGTGAGGGCACAGGTTGTTGTCGCTAGAGGTAGTCTCTAGGTAGTAGCTCGGATCATCAAGAGGAGCCAGTCCCCAAGGACAGATGAGAAGGCGAAGACAACACCAGGGGTATTCTGTGCGTCCACATCGTGCGAGGTGGTAACATGTTGCTGTTTGATGGACTTGGAATCGATAAACATGGCCAGAGCAGAATTCTCCACTTGGTGGAACGACGGGGAGGAGTGGCAAGCTGAAGGCCAAACCTCTACATAAATATGGATTACAAACAAGAATGCATAACAGCTGCAGAACACCAACAACTCACTCGTTCCAGCCCCAGGGAAGCTCAAGAGCTTCAGAGTGAGAAGGTGAATACCAGCGCCTAAAAACTGGCAAATTCAGCTAAGGGAGCAAACCCCAACAGAAAACCATGGTGGAAGGCAATGGGAAACCAACACCATTATATTATCTCCCTAGAATTATATGGACATCAATTCAGCAATGGCCCGAAGTCTCCGTCAGGCTGATCCTAATTCGCCAAGGCAGCCGGATAGGGTGCTAAGAATATGCGGAGTTAAAACAAGGCGGAACAACATCAACATTGCAACCTGGAATGTACGAACTTTGTATAAAATTGGACAACATGCTAGTGTAATTAAACAAGCAGCTAGTCAAATGAAATGTTTACTCGAAAGATTCTATTGATCGCGTACATTCTAAAAAATTGAAGAAAACCATTTATTTACACAAGTTGGTAGATTTTATTCTAAAAAATTAATTTAAAAAATTCAGATGACTCAGATGACTGAATGAACAATTTATGTATTAGGTAGGTACTTACTAGAAAGAAAAAATCAGTTCACCAAACAAAAAAATTTAGCGTAACCCTTATTGAAGATTTCTTCGATTCCTCACTTGGAGGATCCTGCCAAAAAACCACAATTGAAATCAGTATGGCTGTTTCCATCATGAACTAACCTTTCTGAGTATGGTGCTTCATTATAGTTAAGTACGAGATATTTATTCAGATGTTCGGGATCTAAACACATTCGTAATGATCTACTCGATCTATTCCATCGCCGTCAAAATCCAAGACCGCTTTTAGAGTTCTTTATACTGATAGAAAATTTGCAAATTGCTGATGCTTATAGGTGTTTTGAAAATTTTTTCTTCTCAGATACTATTTCGCATTATAATTACGCCAAAATATCAAAAGATATCATCCCTGAAACTGGAGAAATATTTTGGAATAATGGTTGTCAATTTTTTGGTCATTATTTCCAATTTTAAAAAATTGAGGAAAACAGCCAAAAAATTATAAAATTTTTACGGATTTTTGAAATCGACAATAATGACTGAGAATTGGCACCACTGCGTTCCGAAATGTTTTTCCAGTTTCAGGAAATAGATATCGTTTGATATTCTGACAAAATTAATGTAAAATATTTGTGAACAAAAAAGTTTTAATGTGTAAGTTTATTCGATTACAAAGCGATTTGTAAATTTTCAACCTCTCTTTAGGACCCTATGACCCTAAAAGTGGTCTTGGACATTGATGACAATGTACCATAGATCGACTCTCAAATATACTTTCATTTGGGACTGAACTATTTTTCCAAAAACAGGTTAGATAGCGACAGGAACAATAAAAACACGATTTCTTTGAAAATGCGTCCTGTTTGAGGTCTTACATCTCCCCTCCAGAAATACCACCGGTGCTGAAAAGTTTCCTGAATGACTTTAAACTCAAAATGAAAGAGTATGCTGAATTTGGTCGAAATCCGCTAGGGGGGGTAGGGAAGGGAATTCATCCTATTCGACGTAGAGAAACAAATCTGAAAATTGGTTCATACGCAGCACGGAAATCGGTACTTACGTAATTACATTTTTCAAATAAGCAGTTGGATATTCCTCGAACTTTAGCTTTAATTCGTAAGTGGCCTTTTTGAAAATTCGCCTACAAACCGAATCAATTGTAAATTAATTGATTCGTCTGCGAATGATTTACCAAGAAATCAATCAATTAATTTAATCATCAATCGTTCGTAAATGATTCGATTCGATTGTAAACAGTTGGATCAATTGCCTATACAAATGTTTCAAAAAAAGTGAATCAATTCGCGTTTATTAACAAGTGGATATGTTTCAAACGAATTGTTTACGTTTAAAATGTTTAAATTGATTCATTTTTCAGAGAATTGTTCGTTGAAGTATTACTTACATAATTCATTTTAGGGAATCATTCATGAACAAATTGATTAATTTTTTCAAAGAACCATTCGCGAACGAATTGACCAATTCTTCAATTTATGAATCAATTCGTTCGCGAATGATTCACTAAAAATTATTCAATTCGTTCGTGAACGATTCACTTATACGAATCAATTCGTTCGTGAACGATTCACTTATACGAATCAATTCGTTCGTGAACGATTCACTTATACGAATCAATTCGTTCGATTGAGTAAATAAATCGATTTGTTTGCGAACGAGTCTCGTATAGGAATCAATTCGTTCGCGAATGATTCACTAAAAATTGAGTAAATAAATCGATTTGTTCGCGAACGAGTCTCGTATACGAATCAATTCGTTCGCGAATGATCCACTTGAAAATCCAATTCGTTCGCAAATGATTCACCTATAAATCAATCAATTTTGTTCAATTGTCAATCGGTTGTGAATGATTTGATTCGATTCGATTCTCTTCGCTTGAAAACAGATCAATTCCTATACAATCAATCTAAATTACATAATTGATCCGTCTGCGAATGATTCACCAAGGAATGAATTTTTTTAGGATGCTCTTCCAATCTAATTTGGTTTCCTTCAAATCAGCGTGTGGGAGTTCAAAAGGTTCCCTTGCAAATCCTTATAGTCATTTCTTACCACTGCTCTATTTTTCCGCATGACCTTCGTACTGCATTTAGTCCAATATATTCAATTAGCCCACAAACAGGAAAAAGTAGAGCATCGTTTCTATTTCAGTTAAAATATCTTCTTTCGTGTTTCCTACGCATCGCTCGTCATCGTATACTCGAAAATCCATCTTTTTATGCGCACTTACTGTAATGTCGTTAATAAAACTGACATTTTCTCGTTTTTTCCTCTTATTTTTCTTCTCGCACGATTACGAAGATTTTGTCATTTTTTTACTTAACATGTCCTGACCCGCCATCGCCACGAAACAGGCAAAGAAATTTGGTAAAAAGCCGAGTTAAATAGCTGATAGAAGACGAAATAGTGTCTGAGAGGAAAGAAGGTGCAGTGCGGACAAGGGACAGAAAGAAAAATAATGAAGATAGATACTAATTCGCATCATCAATTAAGCTAAGTGTATATTGTATGTTTTTGAGTACGCCACGCCAGCTACCCAAACAACTTTGGTATAGTCGTTGTCACAACACGCCCCTCCCTTCATCTCAGTCCATGTTGTAGCAACGTCAAAAAGTCTCCTTACAAATGCCTTATTATTGCCATGGTGTGGAATACGAATAAGACTAGAGAGAGCTGTGTGGCGTGTGCGAGATGGTTAAGGTTTTTGTCTTTTTATTTAGCTTACTCTCTTTTTACTCCCTTTTAACGTCTCGTCTACTGGCTTTTTATCGCCGCTCTCGAATGATATACTCTTTAATAGTGCTGACACTACAAGATGAACTAACCTTTTAGTATTCCGCTCGTCTACGAGGCAATAAAAACTGTCCCCAGCTGTCCATCGAATATTAGATATTAATTTTCAAAGGACACTTCGGAGAATTTCAAGTTAAGATTTAATTAAATTTTTTCGTCATTTTCACCTTCTTCCTCTTAACCCTCGTGATACTTTCCCCTCTCTCTCGTATCGTTTCCTTTTTTTTTATATATCGACATTCAGATGTAATGTTATTTTTTTGCACGTCTATGTCGTTGTAAAAAGCAATGAAGATACAAAATGGTAGTATTTTTTCTCCTTTTTAGTCCTATAGAGAAGTGAATTTTGGAAAATACCTACGTGTATTTCGTTTTCCTCTGCTTTTTTTTTTAACGTGCATGATGGATACGTATACGTGAAATATTTAAGAAGTATCTCTCTATATGGCATACTTATTACGTAGGAAAAACGTACCTACCTCTATAGAGATCGTAAAAGAAAAGAAGTAGCAAAAAAATATACGTATAAGCGAAAAATTATCGAGCTCTTTTTATGTAATTTCCGGTTCAAAATGATCAGGATTTACGATATCGATATCGAGGTACTCGTTGGTTGAAAAAAAAACCATAGCCAATTACATTACGTCAGAAAGGACGAAACAAATATTTTGACGCACGATGCTGAACGTATAGCACGTTCAGAGAATACATATATACGAGAGGAAAGGTGACGGAAATGGTGGTTAAGAAATTCAAATTGTTTGCTAAGGGTTCTCATAAGTTGTTGGTTGGAGCGTTAGACGTTTAATAATCCTTTAATTGGTTCTAGTGTTACGTGTTATTCGTATAAATTAATTAAAAACCATAGCAAATCTCTCTGGAGAGTGATAAAATCATTTGCCTCGAGTTTAGATTATGTTACAGTATTGTCAACACGGTAATTAGATCTTTATGAAATGGTACTCAACCAGAGAGGTAATCTTAATGAGGTTATGAAGTGTGCAGATTACCTACGGTTTGTATTGTGCTCGAAAATATGTATTATTCGCTTCATTGTTTCTTCGGTATAGCTGAATAAGCAATGAATATCCGCGAGCACTAAGATAATGTTTTCGTTAAGATTTTGAAATTCGAATTTGAATTAAGGTTAGCGTATTTTGGTTTCTATTTTGAAACTGGGATAGAATATCGTTCAAATTGGGATTTAAGGTCTATATACACAGATGAATATTCGAATAGGTGTTGAAACTGAAGCAATAACGGTCTAAAAATTGTGCAAATTATTGAATAGTCTACTTACAGCGCCTTCTTTTCCTCCAATTCGAAATATCAACTGACCAAAGTGGTTATTTTACATATTTTTTGCAAATTTTAAGAAATCTAAATTAGACCTTTTGGTTGTCACCGGTCAGTGTGGGGATCTTGAGCTTCAGTTCCCAAGGAAACTCTCTAGATGTCCGGCGCGGCTTCGATTTGAACAAGAGCTTGATTTTTGCAAAAAGCATACATTGAAACCACCATCATCAAAATTTCAACTGACCAAAGTGATTATTCTACATATTTTTTGCAAATTTTAAGAAATCTAAATTAGACCTTTTTTTAAAGAGATTAATCTTGTATTTCAGTGTATCTTTGGTTTTCAACCAACTTGATCCTTGGAGCCAACGTTGATTATCAATGAGCGAGTTGATAGAGACACCTCGACTCTCAAATGACCAAATCTGCTGGATTCTCTTTGGTATTTACACATACTCGTACTCCATTGAGTGTAGGGTATAATCGAGTTAACGTGCTCGATACGATTGCTAATGAAGGTATCAAATCGAGATTCTGGACCTTTCAGCCATGCGAGAGCACAATCTTGAGAATCTGACTATACTCTGGACTTTGAGACTTCATTTTCAACATTTTAGCGATGTTGAACATGAGATCAACAAGTAGTACAGCACCAAGTAACTCGAGATGATGAACTTTGACTTCGAGGCGACGAGCAATATTGAGATCGATGATGAGGTGTATGATTTGATGTGAACCACTGCACTGTGGGCCTGTTAACTTGTATCACTGAAGCCTATTAATTCAAAGCTGTCGGGCGCGACTGTTGAGTAAGCGTGTGGAACTTGAAGTGAGAACAGGTTTTCAAGGCCTTGATAATATTCTCAAGAACGTTTATTTTGGGAGGTATTTGGTCATCACACTCCAAATCTTGCCGCCATATTTCTTGTAGCAAGATGTTTCCTCAAATTAGGATGGGGTTAGCGAGACCCAGTGGATTGAAGATGCTAGCAATTAATGATGATACCACTCGTTTTGTGAGAGTGATTTTTGAAATATTAGCTGCTTGATGACTGACTCGCAGAACATCGGGAGCTGTGTTGTTAGGATATAAGTAGCACGCTCTAGCGAATAGTTACCATAATCTCGCCTCTGTACATATTTCCCTGTACGTGTTAATTTTATTCAGGTAAATTGATCCAGTTTGAAATATGTCGATAACGTGCTCACACAGAGCTTTGAGTTTTCACAGCCATCAAGATTCAATAACCCACCGCCCTCAACATGGTGACAATTGTCACAAACCGGTTTCTTCCTGCGTTCGCTCCGCAGGAACGAGTGATAGGGTAGGAACAACTCCTGGTACATATGCGTGTATGTTCTGCCGTACATTTGCCGTGTTCAGAAAGTTGCCTACTTTTTTATTTTAAGGGGCAGAAATTTTTGAATAATTTTTGTACAGACCAGAAGCTTGAAATTTTTTGCCCCTTAAATTAAAAGGATAAGCAAATTGCGGTGCACAAGCAAGTTGGACATGGACACACAATTGTCAGTGAGGAGTCAAAATGATTCCACCTAACTTTAACTTGAAAAAAATAAAATATCAGTAAATGTGGAAAATACAAATTTTTTTCTAAAATGTTTGCCCCTTAAAATAAAAAAGTAGGCAAAATGCCTAACATAAGAAATTAATGGTGCAACCTTTACACACCCCCTCTAGATACCACAATGCCATACCATATTTTGTTCTGGCACAGGAAAATTAATTAGTCGATGGCATTTTTTTCATGTTGAGGGTAGATGGATAATAACCAAAGTTCAAATACAGGAACTAGAATAAAAACACAAACAATTTGAATAACGAACGACCCTTTTAATTACGTTCTTTAAAACAATTAAAATATATAAAACAAATAACAAATTAAAATTAGGAGTAGGTATAAAAAATTTAGCCGGCCATGATTATGAATAAGAAGAATATTTTCCTTCTCACAGAGAAGAGAAGAAACGAACATAAGTTTCCTGGTTTGCCACCAGATGGAGTTTACAAAAAAAACAACACCCACCCTCAAACCAGAGAAACTTAGCAATTATCTAATTAAAATATTTGAAAAAAACTACGACAAAAAGGTCGCGAATAACTAATTAAAAAATTTCAATAAAACATTACAAAGTGCATAAACACTCGAACTAAACAGCACAAAGTGTATAAGAAATACTTACTCGAAAAATTAAAATAAAACATCACAACGACCTGCAAAGTGCATAGCACTCGGTTAAAACTGCATTTAAAATACAATATCAGAATGAAAATCATTCGAAAACACATCTTCAAGTAAAATAATAGTAGAAAAAATATCATCAACATAACATGGCAAAAAGATAGATAAAATGCAAATGATAAAATAATCAGTACAAAAACATAAAGTTACACAATCGAGAGAAAACTGGACTAGCCAGAGACTTTGTAAAGACATTGGCGATGTGATCAACAGATCCACAGTGAGACAATTTCAGATTACTTTTCAAAATACTGGACCAGCTAACTAGAGAATTAAACAAAAAGAAACAATATCCAGTAGTAGATTTACGATGTACAATATCAGCAGCCCAATCTGCATCAGCAAAACCAGTCACAATTGAGCAAACATTACTAAACGAATAACGTAAACGAAAATTGATAGTGCATTTCAAATATTTCAGCACTCTGATAAGATGTGCCTTTCCTTGGAAATGGCTCAATTATCCAACAGAGTAACAAATATCAGGATGAGAACCCAACATGATGAACATCAGACAGCCCAACAGCTGTTTGTATGGAAGTTTGGTTAATTGGCTTGGAGATTCTACAGGTTTCAGTTGCAAATTTTTCTCCATAGGAGTATCGATTCTGGAAACATCAGTAATTCTAAAACGAGAACACACTTTATTGATCAGTGAAGCTTGATTTAAAGAAGCACATCTATTGAACTGATCACATTCTACTGAAATTCCTAAAAAATCTCCAATATTACCAACACTAGACATTTCAAAACTAGAACACAACTCTGATTTCACCAAATTAACCAGATCATCATCACCTACAATCATAAAATCATCAACATAGACTACAAAATAAACAACTCTTCCATTAATCTCAATAATTTATAGAAACAACTGTCAGCTGAAGACTGAACAAAGCCCATGGAAAGTAGCTTTTCATGCAAAGTATTATTCCGAACCTTAGGAGCCTACCTATAAGTCCATACAATACCTTACGAACTAACACAACATACTCATTGGGATCACAATCAAAATCGAAACCATCAGGAAATTCCATAAACAACTCCTCATTCATTTCTCCATACAGATAAGCACCTTTGATATCCATCTGAACAACCGTATAGTCCAATTGGACAGCCGAAGCAAGCAATAAACAAAAGGTAGTGAGCTTAGCAACTGGTGAATGAGTATCTTGAGCCTCAATGTCTGTCTGCTCAAAGTCACGAGCAACTAACCTTGCCTTAAAAACAAAACCACTCTTCTTTGTAAAAATCCAACGAGAGGATATCACCTTACAATCCTTAGGGCGAGGAACAACTTGAAATTGTAAGCGTTTTTCTGTCTTTTTTATGCGTTTTTCGCAATGCAAATGTTTTTTTTTTTTTTTTTTTTTTTTTGATACAAATAATCTATGTGCTACCTACAATCACGTAGTACTAAATATACTACTTACATTTTGTTGGTGAAAATGATGAAAATTAGTCCTACAAACGATAACAATTCCTCCAAATCTAATTTCACTGGAAATTCTGAAGCCTCAAACCAGGTTTTTCTAATTTCTTCAAAACTTCAAATTTTTTCCACCAGGTGCAAAAACTGATTAAGGTGGTTAAAAATTCAGTCGTGGCTTAATCTCAGCCTGTTCAACAAGTTTATTTACATTTGCGTCGATTTAATGGCGGACACCTCGTGTGTGTTTTTTCATAAACGTTTTTTAATGGTGAAAAAAATTTCAAAAATTTCCCTTCGAGGAGTGCATTTTTGGGGTTTTGAATTTTTTTCTTATGCTGGAAAGTATTCTGGTTTTTAAAAAAATGGCCTCAACAAAAACAACACACATTGAAGATGTCTACCCGGAAATCTGCCCAAGTTAAAGTAGGCCTAAACTAATTTAAAGATGTCCGAGAATAAGCAATAACTCAATTTTTAGAAATCCAAATGAATTTCTGTGCCTTCTGCAGAATCCCAGAAATCTTGAAGAAATCGAAAATTATAGGTAGGAAATTCCAGAACAGAGGAGTTGATATCTTATAGCTACAGTGTTAACTTTCATCATTTTTACTGAATAAATATTTTAGGGAATATGTGAACGAAACTTTCTTGCAATCAGTATCTGGTGGCTTCATTTTTTCTTTCATCAAGGATACGCTAATTTGCCAGAGATTTCAATTTCTGGAATTTAAAATATGAAAAACCTCTTATTTTAACGCTGAAATAGTACAAAAATACGCTTCATATTATGTATTTTGCCTGCAAGGCCTATGAAGAGTACCCATGTTGAGTGTGTGCGTATTTTACGTGCAAAAAAAAGTTCCTGTGCATGAGCCCTTTACGACTGGGTTTACTCGTATATTAATGTGCCTAGCTGCCTATCTAAAAATGAATGACTTTCGAAGAGTGTGAATGGAGAAAAAGAAATTAATAACGATATGTGAGTAATTCCATCAGGTGGATGGACGTCGAGAGATCAACTGATCAAAAAAAGCTAAAAAAGGGATTCGTAGATCTTTCAATGTGTAAAAGATGATATCGTGCAGTGTTTTTCTTTCAAAATAAAAATAATAACGTCGAAAGGGAAGAAGAAAAAAGTGCATTGTTTTACTTTCAAGTTTATTAAATCAAATTAGATATATGTAGCATGATTCAGTGTAATTTATTCGTTTAAATGTATATTATACTTCATACCAGCATCATCAACATTTCGTCATTGAGGGGTACTATTTCCGGTACCTATTCTTATGCGTTGACAGCACTACGCTGGAATGTGGTCTCAACATCGTTATGTTACGATGGTCTAAAATCGAATTGAATTTTTCTCTGAAAAATAATGTCTTCATTAGAACCTTCGTAAGAAGTAGAAATTTTACTCACAAACTTGATACAGTAAGCGCCGCTTAATGTGATCGGATTGGGACCAAGTGGTTGATATTCTATTAACCGAATTATTCCAATAAACGAACAATTAAAAATTAAAAAATAGGTATGATTTTTATTGGCAAAAAATGGTACTTTTTGGCAATTTTGGGAAAATGAGCGAGGCTTTTGATAATTTGTGAAAAAAAATGACAATCTGTAGCAAAATTGCAAATACTCTTTTCAAAAAGCAAAAATGAGGCAATTTTGGGAATTATTGGCAAAGTAATGACACTTTTTCGTAATTTTTCTCAAAACGTGAGAATTTTTTTGCATTTTTTAGGTAAGAGAACGATAATCTTTTTGAAATTTTTGACTATTTCAATAATAAAAAAAATTAAAAATATGGATTTTCTGATAATTTTTGGCAAAATGCTAGATCATTGAACACTTGTTGGAAAAAAGTGGGCTGTATTGGAACTTCTTACAAAAAGCCGAGAATTTTGACAATTTCAGCAAAAAACAAGATAATCTTCGTTGAAAATGGGAGATTTTTTTCCAATTTTTCGATTAAAAAATGACTTTTTTTTTGGTTTTTTACAAAAAGTATTCCTATTTTATTGATCTTTGTTGCTTTTTGAAAAATTTCCAATTCCATTAACCGACTTCATTCACCTTCAATTACCACATAAAGCGAAATTCTTTCAATGTAAAAAGATACAACCGTTCTGTCCCAACGACTTCCCATTCTATTAAGCGAATTATTCTAATAACCGCAATGATAATAAGCGGCGCTTACTGTATAGGCATATGCGATTTATAGCATACCCTTTGCTGTATCCAGAATTCGGACTTGCTGCTACCACCGTTAGATTTGTTGGTAAATTAGCGATTTCAGCATGCAAATTGGCAGGATGAGGCTCGGTGCCCAGATTGAATACAATAATGTATTTTGATCGACGAAAAGTTCTGTAAAATGATGTTCACGTCGTGTGAAAGTTTTAATCGGCTTATTATTTTTAATAAATTAATCACTTGGTCGAGGTTTAATTACCGTGTAAATGCCAGCACCCATTTTGATATCGCGTACATTTTTAAGTCTCCAAATTTTAGTGTGTCAGTTTTTCGAAGAGAAACTAGATCTTTGAAGTAGTACAGTGTACTGTTTTTATTGGCTAATTGTTCTTTTACGTTTGAATTATAATAATTAGGATGTACTGGTACCCATGGTTTGTCTCCGGAAGTGAAACCTGTCACGAAAAATTCGATCATCAATGAAAACACTCTCACAACGAAAAAAAAATTCAAATTCCGAATATCGACCATAATTAGAAAGTGAAACTGACCTGCATTCAAGGAATCGTCCCATTGCATAGGTAAACGAAAATGATCCCTTTCAATCATCAGATTCTTGCTGGGTTTTGGTGCAAAATCGAATTCTTCTTGACTGGTCTCCTCTCCGTACCAAATTAAAGCTGCTCCAGGTAACATGGTAACAAGAGTCAATAAAATTGAATTATATTCCTTATTGAAATAGAAGAAAATTCGTCCATGGTCGTGGTTTCCCAACTGTTGGAATAAAAAATTCATTAAACGAGGAGGGCTAATAATCGTGGAACGATTCACAAGCTGATGAAAATTTTTCAATGATATTTTACCGCCCAGTTCGAGGTAGCTCCTTCGGGTAATTTCTTAATCCATGTGTTCAAAAATTGGATCATCTGTTCAGCATCTAAAAACTTCCTGAGTGTTGTCAGTAGATAATTGTAAGGATAATGAGCCGCTGGGGCGCTCTTCGTTCCGTAGTATTTCATTTTGTTGTCAACCGTAGTGTAAACTTCACCAAATGCAGCCCTAATTAGTCAAATGAGATCACCTTTTGTTATGCTCATCATACTTTTTTTTTGTTGAAAAATTTGAGCGTATTGATGGATTTTCTAGATTTATACTCACGTTTCACGTTGCCTCTTATTTTCACGATCATACTGTCTGAAGAACAGGTATAATTCATGCAAGAACTTGAAAGTATCCGGATGATGAAGTCGAGGAGTTTCTGTGTCGTCCTCTGCCCATACTACTTTTATGAGTGATTCTGTGTCGATGTCATCTCTAAGTGAGGGATCTTCCATGAAACATTCTACAGCGTCTAATCGAAAAGCAGCGACGCCTTTGTCCAGCCAGAATTTCATCATATTCTGGAGAACATAAAAAAATTGTCAATGTTAAATTATACCTAAATCTTACAGTGGGTACTTTTGCTAGACAGACACATACTTTGAGTTCGGTTTTAAGTTCTTCGTTATTTAAATTGAGATCTGGCTGTTTCACTAGAAACTGATGCAGGTAGAATTGCTTCCTTTTTTCATTCCAAGTCCAAGCTGAACTGGGCGTTTTGAAGTCGAATAAACTTCTCTGTAACATCATCGTATAAATTAATTACCTTATGAACAAAATAGAATGTAGGTATATGTTTTCGATTGTTTCTGTATTACTGAGCGGAAAACCTATCATTGAGGATTTATGAATTGGTCCCAAATGCGAACTCAGTCGATTCTTGAGTTATATGAAATGAGACGTCACTTTCCTGAGGAAAATGATCATCTGATCATATCTGATTTGATCTGAGGAATGCCCAGACCTGATCAAATCTGGTGGTCAGATCCTATCAGGTCTTCCCTAATTTGATCTGACAAGTCTGGTTCTAAATTTTTTTCGTGATTTTTTTTCATTGAATATTTAGTGGTAATTTCGAAGTCATTTTAATTAAATTTTTTGCAGCCAATTTGAATAGGTACCTACAGGTACATACCTACTTACATTTTTTTGTAAACATTTCAAATGACTTCTTCCTCGGTGATGTGGAATTTGATTTTCAATTAGGCAATGACGATTTTTTTTAGAATTTTTTTAAATGAACTTATTTCCATGATTTTCATTGATTTTTTTTTTAGGTGATTGTATGAATTAATTTTTTTACGAAAATTCCAAATAGATCTTCTGTCACTATTACGTGTATTTCAAATGAGTTTTATTGGTTTGCGATTTTTTTTTGATCGTTGAGGTGGTGAGAAGGGGGTAATTCTGTGATGATTTTCTTTTGTTACCTACGAGTATATTTCAATTTTTTTTTTTTCAATTATTTCAGAATAATGTTTTTTGGCGGTGATTTAGAATTTGACTTACTTACTGCTTAATTTTTGGATTCTCGATTTTGTGAATGATTTTTTGTCGCATTGAATTCTAGCGAATGTTCTTTGGGATGATTGGAAATCATTTGTTTCTGGTTTCAGATATGTTTTCTCTTTGTAACTTCAATAAGTAATTTTGAATAAATTTTTTTGCTGATTTTTTAGAATGTAAGTATTATGTGCTGGTGATGATGATTTAGAATTTAGTTTTTACAATTCAATTCAGAATTTTTTAGATTTCAATTAATTTTTTCTGTGGTGAGTGCAAAACGAGTAGGTATTCTCAATGGACTTTTTCTCAACAGTGTTGGATTTCAAATGAGTTTTTAGTATTGTGAATTGGAGTCGAAGTGGTGATCAAATTATTTGTTTATGATTTCAAATGCCTACATCTTTTTGTGTTGATTTAGAATAATTTTTTCTGATATAATCATGTATAATGCCCCTCTCCACAGAAAATGGTGATTTTTTTTGGTTTTGTTCTCTGAAGCTTTCTTACGTGTTTTTTCTTCACCAGTTCACGTTTTTAGGCTTGCAATCCTTGCGAATGTTTGATGACGAGTTCTTTGTTAGTATGTACTAGACATACAACTTACCCAATTATTTGGTGGAATTGGATTTCCATTTCTATCGTAGCCTATCGGATCAACCCATACATAGTAGTTCGTATATGGATCCACTCTATTTACAGATTTTTCGAACCATTTGTGCTCATCGCTGCTGTGATTAATTACTAAATCCATGACGAAGTTGAGATCTGTAGGAATAGCCCATTAAAAGCATATTAATATTACTCGAATCAACCTTCGAATAGAAGATGTGTAATTTTTTACCTCGTTTTTTCATTTCTCTCATCAATTCCTCGAAATCTTCCATTGTACCATAAAGAGGATCGATTCCATAATAATCAGATACATCGTAGCCTCCATCAGCCTGTGGTGAAGTGCAGAACGGCGTCACCCAGATAGTTTTTATTCCAGTATCGGCAATGTAGTCCAGTTTGGAAGTCAATCCTTTGAAATCTCCAATGCCATCTCCATTGCTATCCATGAACGATTTCAGGAAGATGCCATAGGTGAGATCGTGCTTCCACCAAGTTCTGTTTGTAGCCCAGCAACTCGATATTAAAAACGATAACGTTACAGTGATTTGAACGAATTTCATTTTCATTTTTTTCACGATTGTAATTACGACACTTTGACTTAAATGAACAGGTAAACGAATCCGAATGATGATTTTGGAAATAATTATACTTTCTTTTATACAATCAAATTCGAGTGTTCATTGATAATTTTTCAAAAATAGTTGTCGATGATTTTCTCTACGTGCAATGGGGTAAGTACCTGGTACGGATTTTTTTTTTCGAGTAATAGAAATGTTAAATCTGTAAAGTGGAGTTTTATTTTTAGGTAATATGTAGTAATGAATTACGGTGTCGTTACTTGATGCATATGAGTACCTACCTAATAGTAGAAATCTTGAATGTGAAGTGTATTAGCAATGAAATGCACTTCACTTTCAAGATTCCACTATACCTACTACCTAGGTATAACGACATCGTGATTCATTCTTTTCAAGACAAAACTCCACTTTGCATATAGAACAATGAACATCTTTGTATGTAACTCGAAAATGAAATCCGTACCAGGTACCATTAGAATTGCATCATCGTAGCATTGAAAAGCAGAGAAATTCATCAACGAAATCTATTAATTGGAAAATTATCAGTAAACACTCGAATTCAATGGTATAATAAAAGAAAGTGTAATATTTCCACCATCATCATTCGGATTCATTCGTGTCATTTTTTCTACGAATAATTTTCTTAATATCTTTTTTATTTTATGATTTTTGGTTGAAAAAAAAAGACAAATTGTGAATTTAATTTCGAGAGATTTTGGACCTCTTTCTTCGGATAATCCATCTGGCCAAAATTGGTAGGAAATTTTTAAATGTTTCCTCAGCTTATCTGCACTTTAAGGGTTTTACCTACACTTATTCGTTTCGATTAATTATTGATGAACCTTAATAATCGAATCATGAGCTATTTTTGATCCCACACACCCCGATTGATCATGCTCGAAATGAAAAGTTTGGCTACACTTTGAAATTATCTTCACCTTAGTTTCAAAATTCGACGAGTGCATTTTCAGGTCTCTATATTGTCAGCGGTGGAGAGTGGCGGTGGGGGGGGGCACCTTAAATTTGGTACACGTAAATCTCTCCAAGAGCCCATTTTGGGCATGGAGACATTATGAAATTAGAATCAAAACCAGTATCATTGATTACTTACTCAAACTTTGAATGCATTTATAATTAAAGATGTGATAACTTTTATCCACTAATAATTTCCTTCAACTGGCCTACTTTACCTCCTTATCTCTATACCTTAACTTCCTCCCAAATTAAAAAAAATCAATAGAAATGTAGGTAGGTAGTTAATTGCGATTTTTTTTTCCAAATTCGGTATATTTACGGCGCAGTTTTTGCTTTTTGACCAAAACATACAAAGAAGCATGGAAATTAGCCAATGGAGATGAAAATCATTGCGATTAAAGAGTCTTGAAAAAAATGGTAAAAAATAACACGATTCACTTAGGAGGGAAGGTAGCAAGGTCATTTATTGAAATGTGTTCTAGAAAAAATTTGAATAAGGAGGCTGAATAATTTTTAAAACCTCTTTCGTGCAAGTATAAAATGAGAAAAATTTTGTATATTGTTTGATGATACTCGTATTTTATACCTGTTCAAAGTGTTTTTTTTTTCATATTTATGAACTGCATTTTTTTAGAATTTTTGGGGAGAAGCGTGTTCTGAAGATGGAACTTTAAAAACGGATTCGTGTGTTTTAATGCGTGAAAAATGATATTGTGCAGTGCTTTGTCTTTCAAAAAAAAAAGTCCTAGGAGATTCATTTTTTGTACGTCATATTAAGAAAAAAAAACAAGAATTAATGTACTTCCAAATTTATTGAATCAAATTACAGGATCATACTAATTATAATGCAATTTATTCGTTTGAATTTATTTTATTACTTATTGGCCGGACCTTTTTATGACTTATTTACACGGACTGCTGTTGAGCTACTACTGCATCATCAACATTTCGCCATTAAGGGGCACTATTCCAGGTACCTATTCTCATGTGGACAGCACTATGCTGGAATGTGGTCTCAACATTGATACGTTTCGATGATCTAAAATCGTATTGAATTTTTCTCTGAAAAATGATACCTTCATTAGAACCTCATCCTAAGAGGTAGGAATTATATTCAAAAACTTGATATAGTTAGGCCCATGTGATTTATTGCATACCCTTTGCTGTATCCAGAATTCGGACTTGTTGCTACCACCTCTAGATTTGTTGGTAAATTAGCGATTTCAGCGTGTAAATTGGCTGGATGAGGCTCAGTGCCCAGATTCATTACAATTATGTATTTTGATCGACGAAAAGTTCTGTAAAATGATGATTACGTCATGTGAAAGTTTTCATCAAAGTATTATTATTTTTAATAAATTAATCACTTAATCGAGGTTTAATTACCGTGTAAAAGCCAGCACCTATTTTGATATCGCGTACATTTTCAAATCGCCAAATTTCAGTGTGTCAGTTTTTCGAAGAGAAACTAGATCCTTGAAGTAGTTCACTGTACTGTTTTTATTGGCCAATTGTTGTTTTACGTTGGAACTGTAATAATTGGGATGTACTGGTACCCACGGTTTGTCTCCGGAAGTGAAACCTGTTGCGAAAATTTCGATTTGAAATTAACATGGACTTTTTGCTACGTTATGATCCAGGGATGTAAAATGGGATGATCAAAAAATAAATATTCATCAGATAGAAATTCTGAATATTGATCGTTATAGAAAATGAAACTGACCTGCATTCAAGGAATCGTCCCATTGCATAGGTAAACGAAAATGATCCCTTTCAACCATCAGATTCTTCTTGGGGTTTGGTGAAAAATCAAACTCCTCTTGACTGGTTTCTTCTCCGTACCAAATTAAAGCGGCTCCAGGTAACATGGTGACGAGAGTCAATAAGATTGAATTATATTCCTTATTGAAATAGTAGAAAATTCGTCCGTGGTCGTGGTTTCCCAACTGTTGGAATGAAAAATTCATTATACGACGAGGGCTAATAATTATGGAGCGATACACGAGGTGGTGAAATTTTTCAAATGATATTTTACCGTCCAATTCGAAGTAGCTCCTTTGGGTAATTTTTTAATCCATTGGTTCAAAAATTGGATCATCTGATCGGCATCTAAATACTTTCTGAGCATTGTGAGTAGATAGTTATAAGGATAATGCGTCACTGGGGCGTTCTTCGTTCTGTAGTATCTCATTTTGGTATCAATTGGAGTGTAAACTTCACCAAATCCAGCCCTAATTGGTAATTTGAGATCACATTTTTTATTCTGGTTATATTAAAATGGTGAAATCAAATGCAAAAACTATCTTGCAATCAGCGATTAGCTGATGGTTTGCTTAACTTACGTTTGACGTTGCTTCTTATTTTGTCGGTCGTACTGTCTGAAAAACATGTATAATTCGTGCAAGAACTCGAAAGTATCCGGATGATGAAGTCGAGGAGTTTCTGTTTCCTCCACTCCAAGTACTACTTTTATGAGTGATTCTGTGTCGATGTCATCTCGAAGTGAGGGATCTTCCATGAAGAATTCTACAGCATCCAATCTAAAAGCAGTAACGCCTTTGTCCAGCCAAAATTTGATCATATTCTGGAGTATAGGCACAACAACGAATTTTTAATGTTGAATCATGATTTATGAATAATATTCCAATAAGCAAATTGAGGTCAGGAAATATAGGCACTGAAAATATCATTTTGTAAGACAGACAGTATACACACTTACTTTGAGTTCAGTTTTAAGTTGTTCATCACGTAAATTGAGATCTGGTTGTTTCACTAAAAACTGATGCAGGTAGAATTGCTTCCTTTTTTCATTCCAAGTCCAAGCTGAACTAGGTGTTTCGTAGTCGAATATACTTCTCTGTAACATTATCGTAATTATTAATTACTTTATGACCAAAATTGAATTACGTTTTCGTTGCTGGCATTATCTGCCTTTGAAATTGTAATTTTTTGGGCAAAAATTTCTCGATATGTCTAAGCTAGAAAATCATCAGTGAGAATTATGAATTGTTCCCTAATCCAAACCTGGTTGATCCTTGAGTTATGGGACAAAAATTATTTTCATTTGAATAAAAGTAGTAGGTATTGTAGGTACATTCTACTTAATGATTTATAAAAAAGATCTAGAAATGAAAAATCAGCTTCAAGTTGATATGGTGAACTTGGCAACTAAATGCAACCATCAACCAATATGGTGAAAGCAAATTAATGTAAAAACCATCTTGCAACCAGCACTGATGGCATGTTTGTGATGATTGCGTTGTCGTATGCTAGCAAAAAACATTGACGGTTCAATGTCAATTTTTTTTTTTTAATTTAGATTACCCAATTTTTTCTTTTGATGATTTTTGAAACAATAGAGGAGTATCGATATGACCATTTTTTAGCACCAGACAGTTATTTGATGAAACACTCTTAAAATATTGCAATAAATGCCCCAAATACGAAACCGTGGTTAGTTAACCCAAAATGACAATTTTTTGGGCTCCAGGGATCCCCAAAGTTGCGAATAAAAAAAGAATTTTTGGAACCACTGAGTATCTTTTTCAAAAACTTTTTTAGCATAAAATATCTACTACATTATACGAGGCAATTTTTCCATTTTCGACCCTCGGGGGCCGAAATTGGGGGGCGCCATTTTAAACCTACCCTCATGAACCCTGCTAAAAAGTTTTTTTACAGTTTTTTAGTATCAAAAGACGACCTCCATCCAACCAAATTTTAAGCTCGATAAAATTTTTCGTTGGTACTCAAAAATCCAATTTTCCAATTTTTCGTAATTTGGATATTTTAGGAACCCCTGGAAAACTATAAACCTGCAATTTGCGCCTAACGTAACGTTTTGAGGTATATGTTCAATTATCTAGGTGAAAAACTGTAACTAAGGTCCCTCCCCCACTTTGGGCACCCCTAAAAAAGGCGTTTATGCTTATTTTTTCAAATAAATTGAAGAATTTACATTTGTAACCTATACTAGCAAGTCCTCGATGATTTTTCATTTGATTTTTCCTGTAACATTCATAATTGAGGTTTTTTGGGTCAAATTCTGAGATTTTACTCTTCGAAAAAACGTTGAAGTCGCGTTTTCATGATTTCAACGAAGTAAAATCTCAGAATTGGGCCCAAAAAAGCTCAATTTTGAAAGTTACTGGTAAAATCGAATGAAAAATTATCGAGCTCTTGCTTGTGTGTTTCAAATACAAATTCTTAAATTTATTTGAAAAAATGTGCATAAACGCCTTTTTTAGGGGTGCCCAAAGTGGGGGCTCTGAAAAAAAGGGTTCAAAATTACGAATATACAGAGATCTTAATTAAACTTTTTCACCTAAATAATTGAATATATGCCTCAAAACGTTACGTTTGGCGCAAATCGCAGGTTTCTAGTTTTCCAGGGGTTCCCAAAATATCCAAATTACGAAAAATCGGAAAATTCGATTTTTTAGTACCTACCAGCTCAAAACTTTATTGAGCTCAAAAGGTCTTTCAGATACTAATAAACTGTAAAAAGCTTTTTAGCGGGGTTCAAAGGGGTGGGTTCAAAATGGTGGTTCCCAGTAGGATTTTTCCAGAACAGCGTTGAAGTAACCAAGTATAGGTATATTTTTTGTGATTTTTAAATACGTTTTTTCGTGTTGATTTAGAATTAATTTTTTCCTGATCTGATCATGTATAATGCTCCCCTCCCAGGAACATGGTATTTTTTTTCTTTTGGTTTTTTAAGCTTTTTCCCTTGTTTTTTCCCTCATTAGTTCACGAGGTTTACAAGCTTCGTAAATGTTTGATGGCGAGTTCTTTGTTACTTTCCATATAACTTACCCAATTATTTGGTGGAATAGGATTTCCATTGCTATCGTACCCTTTCGGATCAACCCATACATAGTAGTTCGTATATGGCTCCACTCTATTTACAGATTTTTCGAACCATTCGTGCTCATCGCTGCTGTGATTAATCACTAAATCCATGACGAAGTTGAGATCTGTAGGGATACGTCCATTATAAACACAGTAATATTACACAAATCAAACTTCTCGAATAGAAGATGTGTAATTATTTACCTCGTTTTTTCATTTCTTTCATCAACTCCTCGAAATCTTCCATTGTACCATAGATGGGATTGATTCCACAAAAATCAGATATATCGTAGCCTCCATCAGCTTGCGGTGAAGGGTAGAATGGTGACACCCAGATAGTTTTTATTCCAAGATCGACGATGTAATCCAGTTTGGAAGTCAATCCTTTGAAATCTCCAATTCCATCTCCATTGCTGTCCATGAACGATTTCAGGAAGATACCATAGGTGAGATCGTGCTTCCACCAAGTTCTGTTTGTAGCCCAGCAACTCGATATTGAAAACGATAACGTTACAGTGATTTGAATTAATTTCATTTTCATTTCTTTCACGATTAACATTAAGACACTGTGACCTAGAAGAATAGTTAATGAATCCGAATGATGATAGTGGACATGGCGATACTTTCTTTTATACAATTGAATTCGAGTGTTTATTGATAATCGTTGGATTAGAGTTGATGATGTTTTCTGCGTTTTACATAATTCTAAGATGGTACCTGGTACGAATCTTACCCATTTTCGTGTTACAAAAATGTTAAATCTGTGAAGTGGAGTTTTGTCTTGAAAAATAATGAATTACGATGTCGTTACTTGATACGTGGGTAGGTATAGTAAAACCTTGGAAGTGAAGTACATTTCATTGACAACATACTTCACTTTCAAGATTCTCTGTTCCTATACGTACGAGTATCAAGTAACGACATCGTAATGTATTGTTTTTCAAGATAAAACTGTACTTTACAGATTGATAATTTATAATTCGAAAATAAAATCTGTACCAGGTACCATTGCACCATCGTTGCATTAAAACGCAGAGAAATCATCAACAACTCTTCTTAAAAAATTATCACTTCAACAGTGAACACTCGAATTCGATTGTTTTTGAAATTACCTTTTTACATTATTATTATAATACCTATATTGATTCTTCTAAAGTCGATGTATTCGATCGACTGATTTTCAATTTCGATCAAAAAGATTGAAAAATTTTCAAAAATGATCGAGGGTTGGCGATCTTTGATGAATACAAAATTCAAACATAAGTACAAAAGATTTTCGTGTTGTTTCAAAATTCAGTGTTGTTGAAAGGTATTTCGGTTTGCTGTTTAGTCTCTATATTGGTACGTTGAATTTGATTTTAATTTTTTCAATTATATACGTACTTACTATTTGTGCGTGGTCATTGTTTTTATTTTTTTTTAAATTTGTTCTCGATGTTTTTTCCTGAATAATTTTATTCTATTTTTCATAAAAAATTATCACTTCAATTTTCCAAACATGTTTTTTAGTAAGTGAATTTGGATTTTTTCAATTAATACATTTTTGTACATGGTGATTTGTTTTGATTTTTTAAAATTGATTTGCGATATTTTTTCTACCTACATTAATTTTGATACATTTTTTCAAAAAATCATATCACTTTCATTTTTTAACCATCTTTTCCATTGATTTATTGAAGTTTTAGTTTTTTGACGTTTCATTCATTTTTTTTTTCAATTATTATGACCATGCTCATTTGTTTGGTAATTTTCCGTTCATTTGTGATGATTTTTCCATAGTTTTATTTTAGATGATTCATTTTCCGAAATTTCAATTTTTTTGCAGATTCAAAAATTCAAAACGTTTTAAAAAATTGAAAAATTATTGAATTAAAAAAAACAATCAGACATCAGTGTTGCCATGAACAATTTTTTTTTCACTCGATCTGAGAATTTGAGACAGCTCTAAATAATTTTCTGCCGTGAAAGCTTCATGAGCTGAAAATATTTTATTTTTGTTTATTCACGTATACGTAGGGTGTTGCCTGCATATCATTTGCATACATTTCGTCATCATTCGTGTTAATAAAATTGCATAACGTGAATTGAGATTTCTAATTTTTGAATAAGTTAAGTTTTTTTCAAGTGCGTCAGTGCAACTTGAAAAAATAAATTGTGCTTGACGAGAGTTGATCACTGATGAGGTAAGGCTTCCAAAAAGCTGAAAATCTTAAGCAAAAGATACTGATGCATAGTTGAATTATAGATGATTGTGAGGAATTTAATATCTTGCAGTGTTTTGCCATTCCAAAAAAAGTCCAAGTGACCCATTCATGTATGTACTTCTTGAGAGAAAAAAACAATGAATTGAGTATCATAATTCCAACTTTATTAAATTATCTACATAATTATAAAAGATAATTAAGCGCAATTTATTGGTTTAAATTTATGATTGGTCGAGCTTCTTTATAAGTTATTCATGCGGACTGATGTTGAGTGTCAGCATCATCGACATTTCGCCATTAAGAAGCAATATTTTCCGCGATTCTCATGTTGACAGCACTATGCTGGAATGTGGTCTCAGCATCGATAAGTTTCGATGATCTAAAATCGTATTGAATTTTTCTCTGAAAAATAATTTATTCATTAGAACCTTCCAGGGAAGTAGGAATTTTACTCATAAACTTGATACATACATATAAGATAGGCACATTAGGGTGTACCTACCTTACTTTAAAAGTTCGAATTTTGTTGCTCCCACCCCCCCCCCCCCCCAAAAACATGACCTCAGGTGAGATAATAATTCCCTATTTTTTATTTTCCCCCTATCTGTAAAAAAAAAGTGGTGCCGGTAGTCCCCTAAGTGGGTAAAAAATCAAAAAAAGTTCTATTCAAGAAAATTTTTTGTTTCTGCCCCAGAATGTTTCTAAATAATCCCCTTTTTAAGGAAAAAACTTCTCCGGTCCTTCAAACCATATTGGCCCCCTAGTAAGGAGCCCCTCAAAGTTGAAAAAATCACAAAAAATGATAATAAATCAAAGTTATGGAAAATTTGATGAAAATATCTCATTGCCACATTAGAATTATTCCAGATAACCCCCTTTTCAAGAAAACCCCATTGTTGGAGCCCCAAATGATTTTAGCTCCCTTGCATGGAGCCCCTCAAATTTGGGAAAAATACAAAAAATATTAAAAATTGATGTCTGTAGACATTTTTTGAAAATTTTTTATTTATGTGCAGAATCTTTCTGAATGAACACTTTTTCAAAAAAAACCTTCCCCCAGTCTCCCAAATCATGTTGGTTACCTATAAAGTCCCTCAAAGTTGAAAAAAATCAACAAAAAAAATGAAAAATTCATATTTATACAAATTGTTTGATAATGTTTCATTTCTGAGCAAAGTACTTTTAGATAACCACTTTTTCAAGAAAAGCACCCCTTTGTCCTCCAAATGATGGTGGTCTTTTTTTATGAGACCTCCAAAATTGAAGGATATTGAGAAAGATGAAAATTGATGTCTAGTATAGGTACTCTTAATAAGGTGACAATTTTTCATCTCTGTGCAGAATGCTTCTAGATAATTTTTTTTCCAGAAACCCCTTTTCTCAATCCCCTCTACAATACGCACCACTTACATAGATGATACAGATCCACGAAGTTGAATTTTTTTTTTGGAATGGAGGTAAAGTCTCCTCTGCAAAGATAGTTTCAAGTCATGGATATGTTTCTTTGCTTAAAACTCAAAAATGAAATCTCATTAATAGGGATTCTTGACGATTTTTTTTTTCAAGTTTTCAAGTCTTACATTACAAAACATCAGAACGTCAATAAGTCTTCTGTGAAAATTTGTCATAGGTAATTTTATTATACAAAACGTCTGCTTCAATGTTTCTCAAAGTCAAAATTCGTAGGTAAGTAGTGCTTTTCTGATGAAGATTGACCAAACCCAAGGATTAAAATATGGAAGAAAAAAATGTAATAATATTCATCTTTTTTCATTTTCTGGGGAAGGAGACAAGTTCCACCTTTTCATCATGTAGACAGGTTATAAAATATTTAACAGTATTTCCAATGAAAATAGACCAAATCCAAGGATTATGATGTGAAAAAAAAATAAATATGAGCTCTCCCCTCTAATCCACTGGTTAGTCTTGAGTGGAGATAGGGGGCTAAAATTGATATATAGGTTGATTTTACGTAAGTAGGGACTTAACTGAGGTGTTAGAACTAGAAAGTTCAGAATTTTAAAAATTTTGCCAATTTTTTCATATGGGAAAATTTGGGGCCCACATGCGCGACTTTTTTTTCACCTAGGGGGCTGAAATTTTCAGAGTAATATTTTCTCACCTGAGGTCACGTTTTTGGGGAGTGGGAGCAAAAAAAATTTTTTACTATACAAATAAAGTACACCCCAAGGCACATGTGGTTTATAGCATATCCTTTGGTAAATCCAGAATTGGGACTTGCAGCTACCACCTCCAGACTTGTTGGTAAATTAGCGATTTCAGCGTGTAAATTGGCTGTATGAGGTTCGGTGCCAAGATTCAATACAATAACGTATTTTGATTGACCAAAAGTTCTATAAAACCATCATCATTCCGTGTGAAACTTTTTATCGAAATATCATTTATAAAAATTTATCTGATCGAAGTTTAATTACCTTGTAAATGCCAGCACCCATTTTGATATCGCGTACATTTTCAAATCGCCAAATTTCAGGGTTTCAGTTTTTCGAAGGGAAATTAGATCTTTGAAGTAGTACAGTGTACTGTTCTTATTGGCCAATTGTTCTTTGACGTTCGACCTATAATAACTGGGATGTACTGGAACCCATGGTTTGTCTCCGGAAGTAAAACCTGTTGCAAAAAATTTGATTTGAAATGAATGTGGACTTTTTGCTGGTTGCCTACCGCATTTTAACATACTGAACCAAGCATGTGAAATGGGATAGGTAATCAAAAAAATTCATCAAATAGAGGTGTTGGGTTCAAATTTTTGTACGGTGACTCGAGGCACCAGTGAAATACACCCACACAAAAATCAAAATTCTGAATATCGACCATAATAGAAAATGAAACTGACCTGCATTCAAGGAATCGTCCCATTGCATAGGTAAACGAAAATGATCCCTTTCAACATACAGATTCTTGTTGGGGTCGGGTGAAAAATCGAACAGTTCTTGACTGGTCTCTTCCCCGTACCAAATTAAAGCAGCTCCAGGTAGCATTGTAACAAGAGACAATAAAATTGAATTATATTCCTTGTTGAACCAGTAGAAAATTCGTCCTTGGTCGTGGTTTCCCAACTGTTGGCATAAAAAAATTCATTAAACGAGGAGGGGTGAATAATAAATGGAGCGATATACAAGGTGATGAAATTTTCAAATGATATTTTACCGCCCAATTCGAGGTTGCTCCTTTGGGTAATTTTTTAATCCATTGGTTCAAATATTCGATCATCTGTTCGGCATCTAAATACTTCCTGAGCACGGTCAATAGATAATTGTAAGGATAATGCGTCTGTGGGGCGCTCTTCGTTCCGTAGTATCTCATTTTGATGTTAACCGTAGTGTAAATTTCACCGAATAGGGCTCTAATTAGGGAAATAAGATCGCGTTTTTTATGCTCGTCATACTTTTTTTTGTTGAAAAATTCGATCTTACTGACTTACGTTTCACGTTGTTTCTTATTTTCACGATCGTACTGTCTTAAAAACATGCGTAATTCATGCAAGAACTTGAAAGTATCCGGATGATGGAGTCGAGGAGTTTCCATTTCGGACTCTGCACATATTGCTTTTATGAAAGATTCTGTGTCGATGTCATCTCGATGTAAGGGATCTTCCATTAGGCATTCTACAGCATCTAATCGAAAAGCAGCGACGCCTTTGTCCAGCCAAAATTTCATCATGTTCTGCAGTGCATGCAAAAAAATTTTAGTGTTAAATTTATTAGAAATTTTCCAGTAGGTACTTGATGAGCAATATAATGTGACTAGAAAACATAGGTGTTGAAAATGTCCTTTTGCGAGACAGGCACATACTTTGAGTTCAGTTTTAAGTTGTTCATTACGTAGATTGAAGTCTGGCTGTTTCGCTAGAAACTGATGAAAATAGAATTGATGCCTTTTTTCATTCCAAGTCCATCCTGAACTGGGAGTTATGAAGTCCATTATACTTTTCTGTAACATCATCGTATTGATAAATTAGGCATCAAAAAAACAAAATTCAAATATATTTACGATAATGGCACACGCACTATCTTGTGGTTTCAAACACCTTTTTTCTTTGTAATTTTGAATGATTTTTTTGTTGATTTTTCGGAATGCAATTTTGTGGTGATCTGGGGAGATGGTGATTTAGAATTCCATTTTTCAAATTCTGTTCAGAATTTTTTTAAGATTTCAGATGATTCTTTCTGTGGTCATAGAAAAACTTATTTTAGTCCAGGAAAATTAGCTGAAAAATGTGGGTCATTGGGAAAAAAGAGGTGGAAAGCTGAATTTTGGTAAGTATACTGGTCCATTTTTATGTGCTAAACACTAATCTGAGGCCTCTTCGTGTCCCTGGTGAGCGTTCTCCCCCAGAGTGGATTTTAGCCCTCCAAACCAGTTTTTCGCCATTTTCTTACCCCCACATTCCATTTTAATGAAAAATGTGATTAGAAAAAAGAATCTACGTTAAATTTCCAATGTAGTGATGCATCAACTGTTTTTGTACCTTCCAGGGGGGGGGGGGGACAACCAGGTGGGTTTTCTGAAAAAGACACAAAGACTTTAGGCGCATAAGAGAGTAGATGTAAAAGGCTTATTCTGGCCCATTTTGGCACTTTTGGCCCATAAACTGTGCCAGAATCCACCCTAATATGACCTCCGAGTGCATATAAAAAAGATCGCGAACTATATACAGAGATTCGTTAGGGTGGATTCTGGCACAGTTTATGGGCCAAAAGTGCCAAAAATGGGCCAGGATCAGCCTTTTACATCTACTTAAAAGGGGTGAAATGACCCCCGAAAGCGTTCGTATTGAGATTAGCATGGAAGTGGGTACCATGTACCATTGGGAAACTTTTACATGGAAATTTTCAGTCCCACAGCCCCTCCCCTTTTTTGAAATTTCAATAACCAATTATTTTCTCTATCTCCACCCCATTCTAACCGATTTTGAAATGTTTCTAGTATGTTATGTTTATGTTTATCCTTGGTAGGTATCCGCACAAAAATTTTCAACTCCCTTCCCTCATATTTACTCCTAAAAATAGCGTTTTTAAAATTTTTTTATGCCCATCAACAATCCAGATTGCGAAGTACAATTTTGGAAACACGTTTTTTGGATGTATTTTTGGCCCCAAAACATTACTTTTTTAGAAATTTTTGCTTTGGTGCGCCGCGGTGAAAATTTGAAAGAATGTGTCTTTGGGGGGGTGGGAGTGAAATGGGAATTTTGAGAAAAATAACTATTAATGTGAGTAAGGTATCGTTTTGATATGATTCGATACCGCTGAGCACGAATATGACTTCAGATTTTCTTCTACACTCACCTAACCCTCTCCAGAGCCCCTCGACCCCCTCCACAATTTTCACTATTTTTGAAAGAAAGTTATTTTGATGACAATGGTGTCGTTTTCACTTGATTCAATACCGCTGAGCACGAATATGACGTTATATTTTCTGCTAAACTCACCTAGCTCTGTACGAAGCACTCAGCCCCACCCCTAAATTTTCACTATTCCTCCTCCGGGGTTGATTTAACATTTAAAATAGCTCACAATCAGTAATTTTTCACTGTATTTTTTTCTGAAAAAACAATTTTCATAGGCCTCATCCCCCTTTTCATGGTCAGAGGGGGAAACGTTGATGGACAAAATTTGTAGAGAATTGGATGTAGAATTTTTTTTCAAATGGAAGTTTTTAGTTTTGTGAATTTGGGGAGGGAGAGGTAATCAAATCGATTTTTTCTTATTATTTTGTGAATACATTTTTTCGTGGAGATTTAGAATAATTGTTTCCTTCCTCTCTCTGGAAAATGTGTTTTTTTTTGGAATATTTTTTGCGTGCTCTTTTTTTTATCGGTTCACGTATTTAGGTTTGCAACCCTGTAAATGTTTAATGACCAGTTCTTTGTTCGTACTTGTCGTACAACTTACCCAATTATTTGGTGGAATAGGATTTCCTTCGCTATCGTACCCTTTCGGATCAGCCCATACATAGTAGTCCGTATATGGCTCCACTCTATTTACAGATTTTTCGAACCATTCGTGCTCATCGCTGCTGTGATTAAGCACTAAATCCATGACGAAGTTGAGATCTGTAGGGATACGTCCATTAATAAAAGCACAATAATATTACGCGAATCAAACTTCGAACAGAAAATGTGTCATTATTGACCTCGTTTTTTCATTTCTTTCATGAATTCTTCGAAATCTTCCATTGTACCATAGATGGGATTGATTCCACAAAAATCAGATATATCGTAGCCTCCATCAGCCTGCGGCGAAGGGTTGAACGGTGACATCCAGATAGTTTTTATTCCAAGACCGGCAATGTAATCCAGTTTGGAAATCAATCCTTTGAAATCTCCAATTCCATCTCCATTGCTATCCATGAACGATTTCAGGTAGATACCATAGGTGAGATCGTGCTTCCACCAAGTTCTGTTTAAAGCCCAGCAACTGGATATTAAAAACGATAACGTGACAGTGATTTGAACGAATTTCATTTTCATTTCTTTCACAATTGTAATTATGCGACATAGCTCTTGACCCAAAAGAACAGGTTAACGAGTCCGAATGATGATGGTGGACATAATTATACTTTCTTTTATATGTACAATCGAATTCGAGTGTTTACTGATAATATATATTTTAAATTTTATTGTTGATAATTCATTTTGCATTTTCATTTTTCTAAGAATCGTATTATTCCATAGAATTTCCTGGAAAAGGTATAAATCACGAAGTTGTTATTTGAATCATACCTACAAGTACAGTAGAACACCTTGAAAGTGAAGTGTATTTGGCAATGAAATGTACATACCTACCTACTTCACTGTCAAGATTCTATGTACTATCGTAGCATCAAACCGTAGAGAAAATCATCAACAATCTGTATTCAAAAAATTTCTGTGAACACTCGAATTCGATTATACATACGTGGGTGTAGGATGCTCATAAAAAAAAGTTAAATTACGAATCGTGAATTTCGAGAGCCATTGGCCGCTTCCTGCTTATGTAATTTTTAAATGGTCCCTCCGCATATCTACAGTCTTTTAAGGGTTTTATTTATACTTTAAAAATCGAGTAATCAAACCTCGCGATATTCGATTCATTCGGCAATTTTCTATCCCACGTACCTGTAATCTACTTATAAGCTGGTTCCTTATTTGTAGTAGGTATCTGACAGTATCTTTCGTTTTATAAGAGTGTTGTTTACAATATTTAAAAGATATGCCGCAGTTTTGACACGTTCCTATTTGCAAATCTTAAAAATAAAATGAACACGCCACAGTTCAACTGATAAAAAACAGCTTCTGTGATTGGCGGCTCCGAAGGTACACCGATTGCCTCGTCCTATCACGCACTCTCAAACTTTGGATTTTTTTTTTTGAGGACTATCGAAATGCCATAATTGCCATCGACGGTTTTTTTTTGTGAATATTTTGTAGCGTGGTGTGGTGTGGTGAACAACAGAGGTAAGTATGCTTATAAGAACTTTCAACCACCTCCATTCATATTTACCCCTCAAAATTTCGTTTTTTAACTTATTTTATGCTTTTTACTAACAGTAAAAATTGCGAGGTATAATTTTTTAAACACGTTTTTTGGTATTTTTGACCCTCAAGTATCATTATATTTTTTTACGAAATTTTTATCCTTTTGGGACCTTAGAAAAATAATATGTTATACTTTAGGGGATTATCATCCTTTTACTGATAATTTCATAGACTTTAAGAAAAAACGAGCAATTGCACGCCGAACAAATCTATCAAAACAAAGGGATAGTTGGACCAAATTTATGTTGAATATTACTCACAGTAGGTACTAGTATAAAATGAAAATGTGGACAAAAATACGAATATTAAAAGGCTGCTATATCCCATCTAAAATTTCGTATCTTCTCTATAACAATGACTTTATTTATTACCTCATTAGACAACATAACCAATACCATGGCTCAATCTTTTGCCATAGTTTCAGCAACAAGTTCCTATACTTAGTGAAGTTTTTCAAACAATTAAAAACCAAACTAAAAATTTGATATAGTGAGGTTGGGAATTGCCTAGATGGTGGGAATAGTGTTATTTTATTCCTACTGGATCGGGACAATAATTATTCCCTAAGTGGGGAATAATTACCACTTACCTGGATAGCTATAGAGATGATATGGGGTAGATAATTTGTCCTAACTAGTCACATATGTACTCTAATAATAATAAAACACATTCGTGGAGACTACTAAAATGTTTTTATCAAATATTAGTTACATTTGAAAAGGTGCGTGAGGGCAATTACAAACTACACAATTGAACATAATGAAATGGTCAGGCGCGTTACCTGCCACTTACAACCTGGATAAATATAATAATTCTAACCAATTATGTATTAAGTGACTACCTAATACGTAACTGATCAGAATGTCACAAATAATTGAGATGTAGTTACAATTGTTACGAGTTAATTTGGTAGGTCTCATAAATATAATATTCCTACTTCGACTAACTCAATCAATTAATACTAAACTATAATTAATTGAGGGAACCATCAGGCCCAAATAAGTATTTCTCAATACTTACCAAAGACACTGTATATATTACCTATCCAATCGATGTACTCATTAAATCCTGGTACTTGATAGGTACGTACTACACGAGGACCATGTATATCGCGAGAAATGCCTTTGATGCCCGGGTTGATCAAAAATGCATCCAAAAGAACCATATTGATTAAGTAGGATTAATCAATATGTTCAAGGAAACACAAATTACCACTCTAGAAGTGGGTTAAACGCAATAAATAGGACATTGTCGTAAGGACAATGCGCTGTCACATTTTCGGTTGCCGAAGCGAGAATACATATTTACAACATTGACTTAGCTCCAGAGAGCTTGAGATTCCGGTACTAAGTGCAGAGCCTTGCTCGTGATCTTGCAATAGTTGCCGGATCCACGAGCAGAAAATCTCCCACGTTCCCCATACTTCCAGTAGAAGAAGAAGACATAGATATAATTTTAGAGAGAGCAAGTAACGAAGTCTCTCTCTATAAATAGATCGAGTAATATTGTGCAAAAAGGGGAGTTATACTAATAAGTGCTAAGGTAGTTACTGGCATCCTGCTACTCACAAATTCAGTACTTGATTTTTCATCTGATGATCTTGAACCATACAATGCACCTTTCTCTATAAATAAACTACTGTAAGGTGTATGAACCATACCTATTTATGTTGAAACATCTTTCCAACACTAGCAAAAATAATTTACTAAACCTCTATAATAAAATCTGGTCTTCAGATTCCTTTCCTCAAACATGGAAAACTGCAACTGTCATGCCATTCCCATACTTGTACCTGAGAAAAACGCTCACCTTCCCTCCAGTTTAAGGCCTATTTCCTCAACTTCTGTCACATATAAAATTCTAGAAAAAATGGTCATGAAACATGGTATATTGACTATACAAATTCCCTCAGTTCTTCTCAAAGTGGCTTTCGGAAAAAAAGATTGATCTACTCAGGACCATATTTTTAGTCTTACACAGGAAATCAATACCTACTGCCTTTCAAAATAAAGAATCTGTACTCTCAATCTTCTTTGATCTTGAAAAAGATTTTGACAAAGCATGGAGATACAAAATACTTCAAAAAAATACATTCCATAGGAATTTGAGGTCATTTAGCTTACTTTATTCAAAACTTTTTATTAAATTGTAGAATCTTACCGTCAGAGTCAGGATTGAGAATACATACTCAGAACTTTTTGATGTTGAAAATGGAGTCCCTCCAAGCTCTGTGCTTACTATCCTACTCCTAATTGATGATACATATCTGTAGGCTAGTACATATTATTCTATCCCCAACCTTTTTCCTTAAGAATTTTTGCAGATGATTTATAAACATTTCAATGCGCTCAAATAAAATCAAACTAGCCTCAAAAATGATCCAAAAAACGCTCAATTGTATTGAAAAATGGACTGAATCATATAGACTAACATTTTCTGAATCTAAAACTCACTGTATGCTTTTTACTAAAAGAAATTGAACTTCCTGTACAACAATGACCATGCTAATTTTGATGTGAATGTCGACCCATCCACATCCGTCACTTCTGGATGCCACATGTCGATGTGAATTTTGACTCTGTGTCGAGCCAATTGTTGACGTAATTGTCGACCAATGTTGATCGGCATTTATATTGACAATTGGCTCGACATAGGGTCAAAATTTACATTGACATGTGGGATCCAAATGTGACGTATGTGGACGGGTCAACATTGGCATCGAAATTTAAGTCGACCTCCAGCTATGCAAAATGTAAAATTTTAGTTTCAAAATTGAAAATTTTTTTCCAAAAATGATTTTCTCTTTCACTCTTAGGTGGCCATTGCTTCTCACTGAAAGCAGCATCAACGCGTAGGCCACCTCTGAGAAGTATAGACAGAAAGCCCATACAATTCAGTAGTTGAACATTAAACTCTTTATATTTAAAGGTGCAATAACTTATCTAAGAGTACTAAACTACCCAATACATTTTCATGTCAACAACATGTCAATGTTAATGTTGATGTGAAATTCAACATCAACAAATACATTCACAATAGCTTTGTTCTTTTCGCATTTATTTTTTACACTGGTGTAGCTTGGTGTATTACACTGGAGTAAGTGGTGTACTCCACTCATGCACCACTCACACCAGTGTATGTGGTGGTGTAACATTTCTTTGGTGATGTTTTTTTCATCCCATTTTTGTTATCATCATCACTTCCGATAGTTTGTAAATAGAATGAAATAAGCTTTTTTACAATTTCACTCTCCATTTACAACTTTTCTTCAATAAATTAATTCACATTTGAACGCAAACGCAAACAAATTATCATCAACAATCAATTCAATTTCAGTGTGCATGGTGTACACCATCTACTCCTCCTCCAGAGCAGGAGTAGATGGTGTATGCACCAACTACACCAATGCATTACACCAGAGTACACTCGACTGAATAGAACACAAACTTGCCTGCACTAGTGTAAAAAAAAAATGAAAAGAACAAAAATCCTACACTTTCTACACCAGTGTACACTAGTGCAGTAAATTTGTGCGAAAAGAACAAAGCTAAAATCAACGTAATTTTTCAAATTTGAGAAATCTTTGAAAATTTGGTGGATGTTGGTGTTGATGTATTTGTGGATGATCGACTTTCACATCAACATACTTAACATTGACAACTCCAAACTATGAAAAAGTGAATAATTTTATCAATGTTATTCAAAATTTGTTTCTCTCTTTAAATAAGTTCATATTTTTAAATGTTTACTGAACTTTTTTAAACACTAAAACAGAAATTTTAATTCTGAGAAATTTGTCGACATAGTTTTAGATGTAAATTTTGAGCATTGAAATTTACATCTACATGTCGAAATGACATGTCAAAGTGTCAGAAATAATGAGAAAATTTCGAAAATTTTCATTAACCTGGTTTCTTTACGGATAGAAGATTCCTATTAAATAACTTATTGGTCACTTTTCCATCATTATGTTGGAAAAAAATGTAGTCAATGTAAATGTCGACGTCGACAATTGTACAGGTTACTCAGAACCCATTCTTGAATTCAAACCACATCCTTTAGTTTGTAAATCAAATACCAAATTCCTTGACTTATACACAGGTGTATTTACAGCATTTTGAACTTTGATTATCACTACCTACTTTCTTATGCTTTGACATGATTTTAACGTGGTATTATAGATGATTTTTTGCGTTGAAAATTCTACGAAAATGTTACTAAGGTTGTTGATTTTGCAAATTTGCAGCCTGACTTTTGAGCTACCCTGTATTTGATTTAAAAAACTCACCTGGACTTCTCATTTTCTCAACATAAAACCTTAACTTAACAAATGGCTAAATTTACTTATTAAAAAGTAAAAATTGTTAAAAATCCAAAGTATAACCCATCATGCCAACTATTACTCCACTTGTACATACAAAGCTCTGATACGTAGTAATATTGAATATGGAAGTCCATGCTTTACAAACCTCTCAAATAAAACTACAAACATCCTCAAAACTGTTCAAAATTCCTCCTTGCGCATTTGCATACATGCTCTTTATTCTTCTCCAATTGATAGCATCTATTGTGAAGCTGCAGAGCTTCCTCCTGATTTTAGGGAAATTCTTATGACAAACAAATTCATAGCAACTGTTGCGAACAATCCATCTCACCCTCTTCAATAATCCGGAGAGGGTGGGAGGTCAAAAATATGTATGGAGAGATTTTGCATCGGAAGTGACTTTTTAGACCGATTTCGAACCATCATGGATCAAAGGCCATCTCACCCATCTTATAGGGTAAGACCCTTTAGATTGTTCTTGTAAAAAAAAAAAAACAATCTCTTTTTGAGAAAAAATTCAAAAAAAAAATTCAACTTCAACTTCAAATTGACTTAAATCTCCCTGATCAAATTTCAACACTCTAGAAAACTCACGCCATTGCCTATAGTCTACTTAACTCTAATGTGAAGTGTCTCAGCTTTGACACATGCGCAATTTTTTTGTGGATTTCTGATGTTATAATATGTACCTAGATTACGTTGTGTTGTTAGATGATCAATTTAGAATCAACTAATCCGTATTTTGTGTCTTTTGTGTTACAGGTGAGTACAAATTTTCACCATCAGAACAATATTATGATGATGAGTAAGTCACCTTTGAGTTATTCCATGTTAAATCACCGAACTTTTCGCATTTGGTGTCAGTGATTTTTTAAAACATTTTATATGGATATGGTAAAGTTTGAGTGGGTTCAATCTTGAAAACTGGATATCGATGGGGTTGCGGACAAAGGGCCGATCTGCGTTTTTTCTTCCAAAGGCCCAATCTGTTTTCGATCATATTCAGTGAATACGAAAGGGCCGATTTGCATTTTTTTTTACATGAAGGTAATCTAAAACAGCGAAACTGAACAATTTTTTACTTTTTTTTTTACATTACAGACGCGATAAAAGAGTCTTGAAATTTAATTTTAATTTTTTCAAATACCCACCTACTATTTGTGCGTGGTAAATGTTTTAATTGTTTTAAAATTTACTCTTCAAAAAATCTCACATATCCTTCATTTTTCAATTTAGTTTTTTGATTGCTGATCTAATTTTTTCTACACGTTAATTTTTGCATCAATTTGTTTCGTACTTACAGTACCTAACTATTTTTTTTTTCAGAGTTTTCATTAATTGTTATTTCAAATGCTTCAAGCCGAAATTCATTTTTTTTCAATTACTACGTATTCATTTTTGTTTGGGGATTTTTCGATAATTTTATTTTTGATGATTTATCACAATTTCAATTTTTTGGCAGGTTGAAATTATTTTTTAGTAGGTGAATTTTTTATTAGTGTCGGCGATTTTTAAAATGGTTTAACGAACCTGTCGAAGAGAATGGAGGGGGGAGAATAGGGGTGTTCGATGGTTTTAGAAAAATATGAATATTTTAAAGTTTGTGCGGGTTTAACTTTTTTTTTTGGAAAACTATAGTTGATAAAAATTTGGCATAGTGGTTGTTTTCGGATAAGTAGTGAAAATCGAGGTTACCACATTTTCAAAGCATCAAAGATTAGCTGGAAAAGAGGCTTAAAAAGTCTGAGGAAATTACCGCAAGTACAATTTCTTATGCTGATCATTAACATAAAATCAAAAAATTGGAGTGAGATTTTTTCGTATTCTCAATTTTGAAAATTACAAAGATTACAAAAAATACCTACAATGGGGAATTTTCTGATTTTCCGAGAGTCTGTGGTGTAAAAATTGCTGCAGGTGGAAAACAATTCAAAACGTTTTGAAAAATTTAAAAATTATTAAATAAAAAAAAATCAATCAATCATCAGTGTTGCCGCGAACAATTTTTTTTTACTCGATCTGAGATTTTTGGACAACTCTGAATAATTTCCTGCAGTGAAAGCTTGATGAGCTAAATAATTTTCTCTTTGCTTATTGGCCTATATACGCAGGCATTGCCTTCGAATCAGTTGCATTCATTTCGTCATCATTCGTGTTGATAAGATATAGCAGTTTGCCATGAATATTTGTTTCAAGTCGTTATTTGACTGGCAGAAATTGCATATTGTACTGGAATGCGTCATGGTATTGAGCTTCTCGAATGTCTCCAATTTTTTAATTTTTGGTAGGGCTTTTGATCTTTTTCCGCTTCTCTTGAGAAGAGGGGGTTTCATTTTTCATTTCGGCAGTCTTCGAAAGACTTATTCAACACATTCTGTAGAAATCGAAAAGTATGTTGAAAACTCAAGATCCAGAATGGTTGAGAATCGTAAAATTCGGTTCAAGGATGTTGGTATTGCTTCGAAGTTAATTCTCATCATTTTTACTGTATAAATATTGTAAGAGATTAACCCTTAAACACCCAGGCTAATCCTGAGATGTTGTGTGAAAATGCTTTCAATTTCCTGAATTAGATCATCACAAGCATCACTTTAACCCACAGTTTGCCCCCCAGCCCCTTAAAGCCGTCTCGTAAAAGCCGTACCGATTTATTTAATTTTCCTTGAAAACCGAGAAAGCAAAAACCCCAATGAGGTCAATCATGGAACTGAATGATATAGTATCATTGGGTGTACTGAATGAGTGAAAGCATATCCCCAAAGAACACCCCACCCCTTTTTGGGGGGCAAATTTTCAAAAAAGTTGGGATAAAAAAATTGGACCCATGCTCCATTTTTGGATAAACATATTGATGGTATACCCTTCACAAAATGAAATCATGAAAGGTGTGAAAATGGTGGACCAGAGCGATTTTTTGAAAATTTGATTCGCTTGTCTCGATAAAAACTCGAAAAAACAGATCATGAATACGCAAAGTACATAATATCGTCGCCTTAGTTGCAAAACCTTGTATCTCCAACTCTGAGATCACACCTTGTGTAAACCGTTCTTTTTGCACTGTAGCGCTCCCTATTGGACTTTAACGCTCAACTAAAAGATAGGTACCAGAGGGGGACCACCCTCTCTGAGCGTTCAAGTCCAATAGGGAGCGCTACAGTGCAAAAAGAACGGTTTACACAAGGTGTGATCTCAGAGTTGGAGATACAAGGTTTTGCAACTAAGGCGACGATATGGGAAATAATATCAAGTAGGCTTGAAATGACAGAAACAAGAATTGAAAGGAACACAGATGCTTTTAACAGCACATAAGTTCAGATAATCTACAATCCACCCATCAAATCTGTTTATCACTCCGTGGATATTCTTTCTCGATATTTGTCACCAAATAGTTACATCCTACAAAGGTTAGCAGTACAATTGTTTTTCTGCAGAAATATCGAAATAGGTTTATCTACCACTTTGAAAAGCTTTACACAGTCAAATTGCAGCACTCCCTGGCATTTCATAATGTTCAAGCATTCATGAAGAAGTCACTATCCCTTCTCGATCACAGATAATGTAGTTCTACATCATGAAAATTGCACGAGCAGAAGTCGTCGTTTACAATCATGAGATTGTGTCTAGCTTATGACTACAGGATTCAGGGGATTTGACATTCAGTAAAAAGCTTTCAACTGTTGTTCAACCACAACTCTGAACTTTTGAATGTTTTGAGAAATTCCTGCTGAAGTTGATATTCTTTCTCGATATTTGTCAACAAATAGTTACATCCTGCAAAAGGTAAGCGCTACGATTGTTTTTCTGCAGAAGTATCGAAATAGGCTTATCTACCACTTTGAAAAGCTTTACACTGTCAAATTGCAGCTGTCTCTGGCATTTCATAATGTTGAAGCATTCATGAAGAAGTCACTATCCCTCCTCAATCATTGATAGTGAAGTTGTACATCTTGAAAATTGCTTGAGCAGAATTCGTTGTTTCCAATCATGATATTTCATGATGTTGAACTACACTATCAATGATCGAGTAGGGATAGTGACTTCTTCATGAATGCTTCAACATTATGAAATGCCAGAAATAGCTGCAATTTGACAGTGTAAAGCTTTTCAAAGTGGTAGATAAGCCTATTTCGATACTTCTGCAGAAAAACAATCGTACCACTAACCTTTTGCGGGATGTAATTATTTGTTGACAAATATCGAGAAAGAATATCAACTTCAGCAGGAATTTCTCAAAACATTCAAAAGTTCACAGTTGTGGTTGAACAACAGTTGAAAGCTTTTTACTGAATCTCAAATCCCCTGAATCCTGTAGTCATAAGCTAGACACAATCTCATGATTATAAACGACGACTTCTGCTCGTGCAATTTTCATGATGTAGAACTACATTATCTATGATCGAGGAGGGATAGTGACTTCTTCATGAATGCTTGAACATTATGAAATGCCAGGGAGTGCTGCCCCACGTAGAAAAAACTTACAGGGGGCAGTGGTAATTCACTACTTAACAGTAGTGCTAAGTAGTGATTCACACCACATCAGTAGTGCTTTCAGTACTTGATTCATTACTGGACAGTAGTGTTGCACTGCAGGGCAGTATGACTTCTGCAGTAATTTACTATAGCTTAGTAGTAGAGTAGTAGTTTCTAACTACTACTCAATAATACTTCACCATTCAATACACCACTCAACAGTGGTGTTTACCTATTCAGTAGTAGTAGTTCAGTAGTTATTTACTACAGCTCAGTGGTAGATTAGTAGTTTTTAACTACACATTGGCAATATTTCACCATTCAATGTACCACTCAACAATGGTGTTCACCTACAGAGTAGTATGGCTCAGTAGTTACTTACTACAACTCAGTAGATGTGTTGTAGTTTTTTACTACACATCAATAATTATTTACCACACAATGCACCACTCCGCAGTCATGTTTGCCTACTGAACAGTAATGGTCTAATAGATATTTACTAGTAAACGTACACCTTACTAGTTATGTTATTAACCAATTGCCCTGTTAACTAAAAATCCCCCAAATAGGGTGGGAGAAGAGGAAAAAAATTCAAAAGTTTTGAAGAATGCTATGCAGATATCAGATTATGTATACCTACGATTTTGAACATGAAGGACTGCAGATTCAAATTTAGGGTCTAATGATCTTCAATAAAAAATTCTGTGCCATTGAAAATCCAGATTTTGATACTGATACTTATTGTACTTTTTTTTTTGAGAAGATTTGCAAATTTACACCTTTTTGAGGCTCATTTTGGGTTTTGGGGTCACATGATCTTCAAACATTATTTCTGGGTATTGAAAATCCCGATTTTGATACCAATATTGTACTATTTTTATATCTTTTTGGAAAATTTTCGACTTTGTACCTCCCCTTTGAAGTCCATTTTGGGAAATTAGGATCAAATTGTTCTCAAAACTGAATTCTTTGTCCAAATATATAAGAAAATTTAATTTTTGGTTTTGAATCTCCTCTGTGGATATCGTTTTAGGCTTTATGATCAAATGATTTTCAAAAATTAAGTCTGATCTGCACCATTGAAAATCCAAATTTTCAATTCACACCAATATTGCACTTTTTTTTGGAAAATTTTAATTTTTGCACCTCCCCAGCTTTGGAGCCCATTTTCGGGTTTGGGATTGAATGGCCTTCAAAAATTGATTCTGGGCCATTGAAAACTCGAATTTTGATATCAATAACACACTTTTTCAAAATTTTTTCAAAATTTTGGTTTTGTACCTCCCCTTTTGAAGCCCATTTTGGGATTTGGGATAGAATGGTCTTCAAAAATGGATTCTGTGACATTGAAAACTCAAATTTTGATATCAATAATGTACTTCTTTAAAAAGTTTACAATTTTGTACCTCTCCCATTGGTGCCCATTTTGGGGTTTGAGGTCAAATTGTCTTTAAAAATGAATTCTGAACCCATAAATTTGAAATTTTGATACCCATATATATTTTTTTTGATAATTTTTGGTTTTGTACTTTTGTATATCTCCCCTTCTGGAGCCCATTTTGGGGTTTGGGGTTAAATGGTCTTCAAAAATTGATTCAGCACCATTGAGATTTCAAATTTTGACATCACAGCGCACTTCTTTAAAAAATTTGCAATTTTGTGCCTCCCCCCCTCTTTAGAGCTCATTTTGGGTTTGGGATCAAATAGTTTTCAAAAATGAAATCGACACTCTTGAGAACTTCACCAATTATTCATAGTTTCAAGTTTTAACATTCAAATTCACAAACTGTTGAAATTGAGTGTTTGCAAACAAATATATTCTTTAAATGCCCTATTTACTGTAGTGCACTAGTAGTCAGGTGGTTAGGGTGGTATAGTCAGACATCCGTAGGTCCCCGGTTCGAATCCCCGCGAGGTATAGGTGTAGGAATTTTCTAAAAATGTTATAGGCAGGAAAAATCATACATGACGTGAGCATTACAACAATGATAGGGAAATTCAAAATTAAATTCCCCAACCCTATTTTTTTGATTTTTGAAAATTATTGCACCCCACTGGTACTGATAGCATGTAGTGAAACACTTCTGACACACACTTGGAAATGAGTAGTGTTTCCTAGTAAGGAATTGCCAGTGGTGATTTACTACACACATACTAGACAGTAGTGAAATACCATTGATTTGCGTAGGTGGATCAGTAGTGCTACTCTACTGAGAAATCAGCAGTAATTCATCACTAATAATTTTGAGTAGGAGAAGTAAATCACTAGTGGCAATTCCTTACTAAGAAACACTGCTGATTTTTCAATAGACACCAGTGTACTTTTTCTACGTGGGGCGCAATTTTACTGTGTAAAGCTTTTCAAAGTGGTAGATAAACCTATTTCGATATTTCTGCAGAAAAACAATCGTACTGCTAACCTTTGTAGGATGTAACTATTTGGTGACAAATATCGAGAAAGAATATCCACGGAGTGATAAACAGATTTGATGGGTGGATTGTAGATTATCTGAACTTATGTGCTGTTGAAAGCATCTGTGTTCCTTTCAATTCTTGTTTCTGTCATTTCAAGCCTACTTGATAATATTTCCCATATTATGTACTTTGCGTATTCATGCTCTGTTTTTTCGGGTTTTTATCGAGACAAGGGAATCAAATTTTCAAAAAATCGCTCTGGTCCACCATTTTCACACCTTTCATGATTTCATTTTGTGAAGGGTCTACCATCAATATGTTTATCCAAAAATGGAGCATGGGTCCAATTTTTTTATCCCAACTTTTTTGAAAATTTGCCCCCCAAAAAGGGGTGGGGTGTTCTTTGGGGATACGCTTTCACTCATTCAGTACACCCAATGATACTATATCATTCAGTTCCATGATTGACCTCATTGGGGTTTTTGCTTTCTCGGTTTTCAAGGAAAATTAAATAAATCGGTATGGCTTTTACGAGACGGCTTTAAGGGGCAGGGGGGCAAACTGTGGGTTAACGTGATGCTTGTGATGATCTAATTCAGGAAATTGAAAGCATTTTCACACAACATCTCAGGATTAGCCTGGGTGTTTAAGGGTTAACAAAAAATTGTCCAACTGACAATGAGATGAAAATCATTGCGATTGAAAAGTTTTGAAAAATGGTAAAAAAAAAATAACATGACCTACTTATAGGCGGGATGATAGAGGTTCATTTATTAAAATGTTTTTTTCATAATAAAAAACTCGAGAAAAATTTGAAAATTACTTACAGTACCTCTTTAAAAAACAAACGGTGTTCGAATTTCTTTCAAGTTGTTAGATATCTCGCATTTTTAAGCGAAAGTTGATGAATAGTGAGAGAAGGTTTCCAAAAGGCTGAAAATCTTAAGGAAGAGATGAGAGTTGGATTAGATGTGAAAAATTTTATATCATGCCATGTTTTGTCTATCAAAAAAGTCCACGAGGGCCCATTTAAGTATGTACATTATGTACTTATTGAGAGAAAAAAATATGAATTAAGTATTATACGAGCACTTCCAACTTTATTAAATCAATTTATAAAATGATTAAGCGCAATTTATCCGTTTGAATTCATGATCGGTCGGACTACATTATGAGTCATTTATATGGGCTGGTGTTGGGTGTCAGCATCATCAAAATTTCGCCATTAAGGAGCTCTAGTTTTGGTATCCTCATGTGGACAGCACTATGCTGGAATGTGGTCTCAACATCGATACATTTCGATGATCTAAAATCGTATTGAATTTTTCTCTGAAAAACAATGTCTTCATTAGAACCTTCGTAAGAATTTTATTTAAAAACTTGATATAGGCACATGTAATTATAGCATACCCTTTGATGTATCCAGAATTCGGACTTGCTGCTATCACCTCTAGATTTGTTGGTAAATTCGCGATTTCTGCGTGTAAATTGGCTGGGTGAGGCTCGGTTCCCAGATTCAATACAATAACGTATTTTGATCGACGAAAAGTTCTGTAAAATGATATTCATGTCGATGTGAGCTTTCATCGAAGCATTATTTTTAATAAATTAATCACTTGACCGAAATTTAATTACCTTGTAAACGCCAGCACCCATTTTGATAT
Organism: Planococcus citri; assembly: GCF_950023065.1. Lineage (NCBI taxonomy): Eukaryota > Metazoa > Arthropoda > Insecta > Hemiptera > Pseudococcidae > Planococcus > Planococcus citri. The sequence continues at coordinate 15,017,494 of NC_088679.1, read as the reverse complement.
CGAGTACATTTTCAAATCGCCAAATTTTAGTGTGTCAGTTTTTCGAAGGGAAACTAGATCTTTGAAGTAGTACAGTGTACTGTTTTTATTGGCCAATTGTTCTTTCACGTTCGATCTATAATAACTGGGATGTACGGGTACCCACGGTTTGTCTCCGGAAGTAAAACCTGTTGCCAAAAGTTCGATTTGAAATTAGCATGTGAAATGGAATTATCAAAAATATTCATTTGAGAGAAGTGATGGATTCAGATTGGTGGGCAGTGATTCGAGGCCCAAATGAATACTCTCACACAAGGAAACAAATAATCAAATTCTGAATATCGATTATAATAATTGAAAATGTAACTTACCTGCATTCAACGAATCGTCCCATTGCATAGGTAATCGAAAATGATCCCTTTCAACCATCAGATTCTTGTTAGGGTTTGGTGAAAAATCGAAAAGTTCTTGACTGGTCTCTTCTCCGTACCAAATTAAAGCAGCTCCAGGTAACATGGTAACGATGGTCAATAAGATTGAATTATATTCCTTATTGAAGTAGTAGAAAATTCGTCCGTGGTCGTGGTTTCCCAACTGTTGACATAAAAAATTCATTAAACGAGGATGGGTGAATAATTATGGAGCGATACACAAGGTGAGGAAATTTTCAAATGATATTTTACCGCCCAATTCGAGGTCGCTCCTTTGGGTAATTTTTTAATCCATTGGTTCAAAAATTGTATCATCTGATCGGCATCTAAATACTTTCTGAGCAGTGTCAGTAGATAATTGTAAGGATAATGCATCGCTGGGGCGCTCTTCGTTCCGTAGTATTTCATTTTGGTATTAATTGCAGCGTAAACTTCACCAAGTCCAACCCTATTCAGTAATTTTGAGATTAACATTCTTTACACTCGCATTAATTTCTTACTTTGTTTTGAAAAATTTGATCGTTTTGATGGATTTTCCAGATTTGCACTCACGTTTCACGTTGTCTCTTATTTTCACGATCGTACTGTCTGAAAAACGTGCGTAATTCATGCAAGAACTTGAAAGTATCCTGATGATGAATTCGCGGAGTTTCCGCCTCTGACTCTGCATTTTCTACTTTCATCAGTGTTTCTGTGTCGATGTCTTCTCGAAATGTGGGATCTTCCATGAAAAATCCTATCGCGTCTAATCGAAAAGCAGCGACGCCTTTGTCTAGCCAAAATTTCATCATGTTCTGGAATAGACATCACAACGAATTTTTAATGTTGGATCACGATTCACGAGTAATCTTCCAGTAAGCGAATTGTGGTTAGAAAAATAATATGGGTGCTGAAAATGTCATTTTGTGAGGCAAGCACGTACTTTTAGTTCAGTTTTAAGTTGTTCATCGCGTAAATTGAGATCTGGCTGTTTCACTAGAAACTGATGCAGGTAGAATTGCTTTCTTTTTTCATTCCAAGTCCAAGCTGAGCTGGGTGTTTCGTAGTCGAACATACTTCTCTGTGAACACCGAAATAATCAAGTAGGTAGGTATATGTACTTTATGAACAAAACTGAATCATGTTTTTATTGCTGGCATCATCTGCCTTTGAAATTGTAATTTTTCTGGGAGCCTCAAGTTGATAAATATGTGAACATGGCAACCAATGCAGCCATCAACCAATTTATGGTGAAAGCAAAATTCAAAAACTATCTTGCAATCAGATCAGCGAATAGATGGATTGTCTATATAGGCTTTCTCGAAACGGTGTTTTGTTGACGGTTCAGATTCAATTTTTTTTCGTCATTTCTGATATCTAATTTTTTCTTTCGATGAGTTTTGAAACAAAACTTTTCGGGGTTAATTCAGAATAATGTTTTTTATTTTTTTGTTTTTTTGTTTTTTTTTTGACGAAGATTTAGAATTTTGATTTTTGATGTAATGAAGAATTTTTTCTGTTGAATAGTTGTCGAATTCTAGTGATTTTTTTTGTGAGTGATTGCCAATAATTTATCATTCTTTGTATGATTTTTTTGTTGATGTTTTGAAATGCATTTTGTGGTGATCTGAGGTGATGGTGGATTGGAATTTCATTTTAAAAATTCAAATCGGAATTTTTTCCTGAGATTTCAAATTATTTTTCTGTGGGGAATACAAATCAATTTTTTTTTCTGTATCAACTCCAAAAACGGATTTTTCCAGAGCAGTGTTGAGGTGATAAAATATATTTTTTTTTTGTGATTTCAAATATGTTTTTTCGTGTTGATTTAGAATTATGTGTTTCCTGATCTGATCTTGTAAGGAAAATGGTATTTTTATTCTTTTGGTTTTTAGGGTTTTTGCTGCTAGCAGCCAAAAACCGTATTGCAATGGATTTTGATCATAAGTTTTTTTTTTTTCAATTTGTAGCCAAACAGTGAACAGTATTTTGGAGGGATCAATCTGTGATTAGTCTTTAACATTGCCAGATGAGAGATTTTATAATTTCGAATTAGAATAATTAATTATGTTTTGATTATTTTATATTTTAATGATCCGAAAGCTAAAACCTAAAAGCTGAAAGCCGAGGAAGTTTGGGGATTTTCAAACCTAAAAGCTGGCCAAAGCGGTATCGATTGAAAACTGAAAAGCTAAAAGCAAGCCAAAAGCTTTATTTATTTAGTTTTTTTTTCGGCTTTTTCAAATTTTGCAAATTCATTACTCAACTCTGTAAAAACTGTAAGTAAATTTCTTGTTTTTGGCTTTGGCTGTCTAAAAAAAAAAATCCTAAAACCAACAACATATGTACTTAACAAAAACTACAAAAAGCAAAAACCTGTTTGCAATCAACGAATAGTTGATGGCTTGTTAAAGCTTTAATTACTGCTCTTAGTGCTCTTGTTTCATCAGTGTTCATGTTTTTAGGTTTGCAAGCCCTGTATATGTTTGATGGAGATTTCTTTGTTACTTTCCATACTTAATAACTTACCCAATTATTTGGTGGAATAGGATCTCCATTTCCATTGTACCCTTTCGGATCAACCCATACATAGTAGTTCGTGTATGGCTCCACTCTATTTACAGATTTTTCGAACCATTCGTGCTCATCGCTGCTGTGATTAATCACTAAATCCATGACGAAGTTCAGATCTGTAGGGATACGCCCATTAAAAGCATATTAATATTACGCAAAAATCAAACTTCGAACAGAATATGTGTCATTATTTACCTCGTTTTTTCATTTCATTCATCAATTTATCGAAATCTTCCATTGTACCATAAATAGGATTGATTCCACAAAAATCAGATATATCGTAGCCTCCATCAGCCTGCGGTGAAGTGTTGAATGGTGACACCCAGATAGTTTTTATTCCAAGATCGACGATGTAATCAAGTTTGGAAATCAATCCTTTGAAATCTCCAATTCCATCTCCATTGCTATCCATGAACGATTTCAGGTAGATACCATATGTCAGATCGTGCTTCCACCAAGTTCTGTTTAAAGCCCAGCAACTCGATATTAAAAACGATAACGTTACAGTGATTTGAACGAATTTCATTTTCATTTCTTTCACGACTAAAATTAAGACACTTCGACTGAAATGAACAGGTTAATGATTTCGAATGATGCTGTTGAAAATAATTAAACTTTCTTTTATACAATCGAATTCGAGTGTTCATTGATAATTTTTCAAAAAGATTTGTCGATGATTTTCTCTGCGTGCAATGGGGTACCTGGTACTGATTTTATTTTCGAGTTATAAATACATACCTATGTATGTTAAATATGTGAAGTGGAGATTTGCATTGAAGAATAATAATAAATTATTACGATGTCGTTACTTGATTACATAGGTACAGGTAGGTATAGTAGAATCTTCAAAGTGAAGTGCATTTCATTGCCAATGTAGGTACATCACATTTAAGATTCTACTATACCACATATATATATCAGGTAACGACATTGTAATTTATTATTCTTCAAGATAAAACTACACTTCACAGATTGAACAATGCACATATCATTGTAACTCGAAAATGAGATCCGTACCAGGTACCTATTGTACGAGTATGTTCCTACCGTCGTTGCATTAAATCGCAGAGAAAATCCTCAATCTTAACTCTTTTTGAAAAATTATCAGTAAACACTCAAATTCCATGGTATAAAAGAAAGAGCAATTATTATTTCCACCATCATCATTCGGATTCATTCGCGCGTTAGTTTTTCTACGAATAATGTTCTTGATCTTCCACTTATTTCTCGAGTAAAATTTTCATTTGAAAAGAAAAAGAAATACGAATTGTGAATGTTGAAAGTTTGTGATCACCCTGTTCGGATAATCCATTTGACCAAAATTCGCAGTGGGTCATTCCTCGCCAATTCGACCAAAAGTGGTGAGGATGGGGGGGGGGTCGTAGATTTTTTTGACATTTTTTCTGTGGAAAGACCTTTCCGAACGAATGACTAATGGCGCAATTCGCAGCCCTTTAGTCCTACTAGGGGGTGTCAAAGTTTTTAGTGAACTTGAAATATCATCCATTTCAGCAGTGGATTACTCGATAACCGCAATACCTACCAATATGGAACTTTTACCAATAATTAGGGGGTTTGATAAGCCTTTTGTTGATATCATAAAAATCAGTGTTGCCACTTGTTTTCGTATGAAAAATTTGCTCGAAAAATTTCAAAACGTAGTTTTCATATTGTTCCGACTCTCAAAAATTTTGAAAAAAATATATTATTGACAACTGTTCATGCTGAACAACATATTAAAAAATTGGAATGGTAACTTGCCGCAAAGTCGATTTTAAAAAAACGTTAAGTTCCCGAAAAAATGTGATTTTTTGATTTAAAACATGAAAAAAGGTTTGATTGGTGAAGTTGACTTATTTGACCCCTATTTTTACGTATCCGTTGAAAAAGTTGAAAAAGCCCTTTCACTCAATGAAATGAACTCATCAAAAAAAAAAAATTAAAATTCGAAAAAAATCAATTTTCAATTCCAAACATCAAAAAAAGTATAAATTTATTCAGTTGTCTTATTTTGACCTCTTTCTCTCGAATTCATGAAAAAGTTAATTAAAATCACAGTAATCACACTCATGGCAAAAAAATTAAAATTCGTTTATTTTTTCAATTCACTCGGAATTTTGATTTTTTTTTGTGATGAGTTCATTTCATCAAGTGAAAGGATTCTTAGTGCCTGACAATGTAAAATTTCTATTTTGATTTAATCGAAATATCAGTTTTTATTTAGGTATTTATATTTTTATTTTTTTGCAAACCTACATATTTCTTTTAGAATTTTTAATATTTCAGTATAGAAGTTGGATTGTCATAATCATGAAAATTAAAACTTTTGAGAAAAAACTCAAGCTAAAGAGGAACCTCTAGAGAAAGCGATATGAAATTCAACTTTATTCAAACATGTTTTTTTTTTAATATGGTAGAGAGAAAATTTGAATCTTACGATAGGGTTTGGAGCTATTTTTGAATGGTGAGGGAATTTTTGATGTTTCAAGCGTCTATATGGTAAATAATTATTTCATGTAGAGAAAAATCCGTATTCCATACCGTCCATGAAAAATAACGAGGATAGGGGAAGGAGGTCTGGTAACTCTAGGGAATTGTCTATAAAACAAAACTCTGAATAATTCCCCACTCACCACTGTGAAAGTTTCATGAGCTAAAAATAGTACCTACGTAGGTTGTGTTGCCTGCAAATCATTTGCATTAATTTTGTCATCATTCGTGTTAATAAAATTGCATAACCAGTTGACTAGCAGAAATTTTACTGGAATATGTGTCATGATATTGAGCTTCTCGAATGCCTGCATTTTTTTTTTTTGGAATGGTTTTTGATTTTTCTCCAGCTCTTTCTTTCCTCCGACGAAATTAAGAGTGGACGTTTCATTTTATATTTCGGTAGTTTTTGAATGACTTGTCCATTACACATTGAAGATGTCTACCCAGAAACCAGCCTAAATTGGAATAAGCTCATTTAAAGAGGTTTATAGAATAAGCCAGAACTCGTTTTTTAGAAATCAGACTCGATTTCTACCCTTTCTGCAGAAACCCAAAAATTCTGAAGAAATCGAAAATTGGGTTGGAAAGTCCAGAATGTCTGAAAATCGTGAAATTCGGTTCCGGGGAGTTGATATACATAGCTTCAAGGTTAATTTTTATAATTTTTACTGAATAAATATTTCAAAAAATGAATAAAAAATTTACCTGTTTTTTAAAACAAAGTCCAAGGGAACCCACCAATGTAGGTATCTACTTATTAAGAAAAAAAAACTATGAATTGAGTATTATAAGGTTCCAACTTTATTACATTAAATTATGTATAGTACTAAGATAATTTAGCACAATATAATTATTCTTTTAAATTTATGATTGGTCGGACTTTTTATGAGTCATTTATACAGACTGGACTGGTGTTGAGTATTAGCATCATCAACATTTCGCCATTAAGGGGCAATATTTTTGGTATTCTCATGTGGACAGCACTATGCTGGAATGTGGTCTCAGCATCGATAAGTTTCGATGATGTACAATCGTATTGAATTTTTCTCTGAAAAATAATTTCATCGTTAGAACCTTCCCAAGAAGTAGGAATTTTACTCATAAACTTGATACATAGGCACAGGTGATTTATTGCATACCCTTTGCTAAATCCAGAATTCGGACTTGCAGCTACCACTTCTAGACTTGTTGGTAAATTAGCGATTTCAGCGTGTAAATTGGCAGTATGCGGTTCGGTGCCAAGATTCAATACAATAACGTATTTCGATTGACGAAATGTTCTGGAAAACCATGATCATGTCATGTGAAAGTTTTTATCGAAGCATAATTTTTTTAAAATTAATCACGTGATCGAGGTTTAATTACCTTGTAAATGCCAGCACCCATTTTGATATCGCGTACATTTTTAAATCACCAAATTTCAGGGTTTCAGTTTTTCGAAGGGAAACTAGATCTTTGAAGTAGTACAGTGTACTGTTTTTATTGGTCAATTGTTCTTTGACGTTTGACCTATAATAACTGGGATGTACTGGTACCCATGGTTTGTCTCCGGAAGTAAAACCTGTCACGAAAAATTCTATTTGAAATGAATGTGGACTTTTTGCTAGTTGCCTAGCACATTTTAACATACTAAACCAAGCATGTGAAATGGGACAGATAATCAAAAATATTCATTAAATAGAGGTGTTGGGTTCAAATTTGTGGACGGTGATTTGAGGCACCAGTGAATACGCTCACAAAACGAAAAAAATGAAGTAAAATTCTGAATATCGACCATAATAGAAAATGAAACTGACCTGCATTCAATGAATCGTCCCATTGCATAGGTAAACGAAAATGATCCCTTTCAACCATCAGATTCTTGTTTGGGTTTGGTGAAAAATCGAACTGTTCTTGACTGGTCTCTTCTCCGTACCAAATTAAAGCAGCTCCAGGTAACATGGTAACGATGGTCAATAAGATTGAATTATATTCCTTATTGAAATAGTAGAAAATTCGTCCGTGATCGTGGTTTCCCAACTGTTGACATAAAAAATTCATTAAACGAGGATGGGTGAATAATTATGGAGCGATACACAAGGTGAGGAAATTTTCAAATGATATTTTACCGCCCAATTCGAGGTCGCTCCTTTGGGTAATTTTTTAATCCATTGGTTCAAAAATTGGATCATCTGATCGGCATCTAAATACTTTTTGAGCAATGTCAGTAGATAATTGTAAGGATAATGCATCGCTGGGGCGTTCTTCGTTCCGTAGTACCTCATTTTGGTATTAATTGCTGTGTAAACTTCACCAAATCCAGCCCTAATTTGAGATCATATTTTTTTGTTGAAAATTTTGATCGTACATATTACTCGATTTTCTCGAATTGAACTTACGTTTCACGTTGCCTCTTATTTTCAAGGTCGTACTGTCTGAAAAACGTGCGTAATTCGTGCAAGAACTCGAAAGTATCCGGATGATGGAGTCGCGGAGTTTCCATTTCTGACTCTGCTGCTACTACTTTTATGAGTGTTTCTGTGTCGATGTCTTCTCGAAGTAAGGGATCCTCCATGAAGAATCCCACTGCGTCTAATCGAAAAGCAGCAACGCCTTTGTCCAGCCAAAATTTCATCATATTCTGCAATATAACATGAATTTTTAATATTGACTTATGTAAAATCTTCCAGTAAAGCAATATGTGGCTAGAAAATATGGGTACTGATTAAATATAATGTCCTTTTACGAGACAGGCACATACTTTGAGCTCAGTTTTAAGTTGTTCATTGCGTAAATTTAAGTCTGGCTGTTTCGCTAGGAACTGATGGAAATAGAATTGCTTCCTTTTTTCATTCCAAACCCAACCTGAACTGGGTGTTTTGAAGTCGAATATACTTTTCTGTAACATCATCGTAATAATAAATCAGGTAGGTACCTGCTTTACGATAATGGCATTAATCTACTTTTGAAAAAAAAAGGTCTCCGTTCGTTTCTGGTCTGATTCAATCAGTTCCTCCATATTTTGATCATATTATATGAAGTTTGATTCTGAATTTTTTTACGATTTTTTTGAGTGAACGTTTCCTGGTGACTTCGATGTAATTTCAAATGAATTTTTCGCAGCAATTTTGGATGCCTACATTTTTTTGTGGAAATTTCAAAATAATTTTTTCACGTTGATTTTCAATTAGGAAGAATTTTTTGTTGTAATTCAGAATGCATTGTTGCATTTTTTTCCGATGATTGAAAATTAATTTTTTTAATGAAAATTCCGAATAGATTTTTCATCAACAGTGTTGAATTTCACTTGAGTTTCTTTTTTAGTGATTTGCAATTTTTCGGAAGAAAGGGCGAGGGGAGTAATTACAAACATGAACTTAATCGTGATTTCAAGTAGTGTGGTGATTTCAAATGGGTCTTTTTTTTGTGATGATTTTATTTAAATGGTTTCTTGTTGGCAGGTCAGTTTCAATTTCTTTTTTCATTTCAAAGTGACTTTTTCTCTTGATGATTTTTGGAATAAATTTACCTACCGGAGATAATTCAGAGTAGGTAATGTTTTCAGCGAAGATTTATACTTTTTATTTTCGATTTAGTGAAAAATTTTCGCGTTGAATAGTTGAATAGGTAGGTACTAGTAAATTTTTTGTGGTTTCAAACACTTTTTTTTGTTTGTAATTTTGAATGATTTTTTTATTGATTTTTCAGAATGCATTTTGTGGTGATCTGGGAAAATGGTGATTTAGAATTTCATTTTTCGAATTCTGTTCAGAATTTTTTTGAAATTTCAAATGATTCTTTGTGTGGTTATTACAAAACTATTTTCATGTATTTTCAAATACATAGATTTTTCCTCAACAGTGTTGGATTTTAAATGAGTTTCTAGTGTTGTGAATTTGGGGAGGGAGAGGTGATCAAAAATATTTTTTTTATGATTTCGCAAATATGTTTTGTTGTCGAGATTTAGAATAATTTTTTTCCTTTCCCTCTCCTGATTTTTTTTTTTTGGATATTTTTTACGTGCTCTTTTTTTTTATTGGTTCACGTATGACCTGCGAATATTTTTTTTTGACATTTTTTTTATACTGGGCGTGTATAATTGCCAGGATTTTTACGCCCAGTTTCGACGGGTTAGTCTAGATTTTGTCTGAAAGATTGATTTCTTTGATGTATTTAAGAATGTTTTCCATCTGTTTGATGTTGTCAGGAATTGTAGGGTTGAGGTCTGAAATGTTTAAGGATTGGCGTTTTGTTTTGAGGGAGGGACAGTAGAATAGAAGGTGTTGAGTGGAGATTATTTCAGTATTACAGAATTGACAGGTGGGTTTAGGAGCTTTGGTGTACAAATGGCTGTGGGTTAATTTGGTATGACCAATTCGGAGGCGGGTGATTATAATTTCTTCTGATCTGTTTAGGTGACTACATAAGGTACTTCCAAGGGAGGATTGATTTTTTGTGGGTAAATAGTTTGTGATTTGTTTTTGAGTTCCATAGGTTTTGCCAATTGGAGTTTTGGATGATTTTTAGAATGTTAATAACATCATCATGGGTCACAGAGAAAATTTTAGAGGGGGTAACAGCTGATTTAGCTGATTCATCTACTGCCTGATTTCCTTCAATGCCTACATGACTTGGGACAAACATAAATTTAATAATTTTGTCAGTAGTCTGAAGTTTATAGATGATTTGATGGATCTTATGAACAAGTTGATGTTCAGAAAATTTGTTTTGAATTGATAAAAGAGCAGAGAGTGAGTCTGACTGAATCAGGAATTTTTTGTTAGGGCTTTTTGAAGTAGAGATCTTTTGTAGGCAATAGAGTATAGCAGAAACTTCTAAATTGAAAATTGAAGAATATTTATGAGCTGTGAAGTTGGTAATTTTACCATCAATAGAAAAAGCATAGCCTGCATATTCAAACTCATTTTTAGAACCATCTGTGAAGCATAAAATAAATTCATGATATTCTGCTATGATCTCAGTATATTTTTCTTTGATGAAACCAGATGGGTACTCATTTTTTTTGTATTGGGATAAGGATAGATTGAATTCTGGTAAAATTAATTCCCAGGGAGGAAATTTATTGTACTCGGAAGTGAGGTCTAATAGGTTTACATGGTAATTTCCTAAAGAATTTTGGAGAATACAGGAGTGATTTTCAGAATGGTTTGAAATATTTTGAATTTGTTTTTTGATTAAAGTTCTAACTGGGTTTGTTGGATTTGTTGTTGCTGATACAATGAATTTATTAGTAATATAGAAATTCCTGAAGTTTGGAGGGGGTTCACTAGCTTCACAGTAGATGCTGTCTATAGGAGAGGATGGTAATGCTCCAATACATAGGCGTAAGGCAGCATTTTGTATTACTTTAAGGATTGATAGGTTTTTATCTGATGCACTGATATAGGCTGGACAGCCATATTCTATTTTGCTTCTAATTAGAGATCTATATAACTGAAGTAAAAGGGATCTTGAAGGGTTATATTTTGGATTTTCAATCACTTTCAATAGATTTAGGGTTTTCATTAAGTTCTGTTTAATGGATAAAAAGTGAGGTGTCCATTTGAGCTTGCAATCGAAAATCAATCCAAGGAATTTTGTATTTGATTTGAATTCAAGTTTTTTACCTTTGAGGGTTAGGGAAGGAAGTTCAATTTTGTTTTTTCTAGAAAAAAGAATGCAATGGGTTTTAGACTGTGAGAATGAGAGATCATTTGAATCTGCCCATTCTTGAATTTTATCAAGGGTTTCTTGGATAAAGAGCTGTGCTATTTGTAAGTCTTTGAAACATAGGGAGATGTTCATATCATCTGCAAATAATCTTAGTGACATTGGGGGAGGGATAATGCTATGAATACTATCAATAAGGAGAATAAAAAGAGTTGTACTCAATACAGAGCCTTGTGGAACACCATTTTGAATTTCATATACTTGTGATAAGGTATTATTTATTCTAACTTGAAATTTACGATCAGAAAGAAAATTTGCAATGAAGAGAGCAAGATGTCCTCGAATTCCAATTGAGTGGATTTTTTCAAGAATTTTGTACCTCCATGCTCTATCATAAGCCCATCAGTGGTGGATCTTTTCTTACGAAAACCACTCTGGCTATTATTGAGAGAGTTTGTAGATTCAATGAACCATACAAGTCGTTTACTCACCATTTTTTCTAAAATTTTGTAAGGTACAGAAGTAAGAGAAATTGGTCTATAACTAGAAGGGGACGAATTTTCTTTATTTGGTTTTAGGATTGGAATTATTACAGCATTTTTCCATGAGTTAGGGAAGGAGTCTGAAAGCCAGATTCTATTAAAGAGATTTAAAAGCTGTAACTTTGCCTGCTCTGGAAGGTATTTTAGCATAAAAGGATGAATATTGTCAGGACCAGGGGAGGAATTTTTAATGTTGTGATTCAGAACATAATCAAGTTCATCCATATTAAAAGGTAGGTTGTAGGTTTCAAAGTTATCTGAGTTGAAATTTAAGGTTGATTTTTCAGTTTCTACTTTAAAGTTTTGGAAATTAAGGTCATATGATTCATCTGCTGAAACATTGGCAAAGCATGTAGCAAAATTATTAGCAATATCTTCATCTGAGGTGATATTTGATGATAAGTTCTTTGTTAGTATTGCAAATTATGTTTTCGAAAAGAAAACTCCAAAATGGACGTTTTCTCAACAGTATTGGATTTCACATGAGTTCTTAGAGCCTGGTTTGCGATTTAAATAGAAATAAAAGTAGTCGTACGTTGTAGGTACAGTGGTACACTCTACTTAATAAATTGTGAATAAGATCAAGAAGTGAGAAATCAGCCTCAAGTTGATATGGTGAACTTGGCAACCAATGTATAACCATCAACCAATAAGTACGGTGAAAGCAAATGCAAAAACTATCTTGCTATCAGATCAGCGAATAGATGGCTTGTCTGTAAGATGATAACTTTCTGGAAATGTTATTTTGTTGGAGGTTCAGTTTCCATTTTTTTTGCCATTTCACATAAATCTAATTTTTTCTTTTGATGATTTTTGAAACAAACTTCTCGAGGTTAATTCAGAATAACGTTTTTTTTTTTTTTTTTTTTTTTTTTGGTTGAGATTTAGAATTTTGATGTACTTTAATGAAGATTTCTTTCGGTTGAATACGTTTTTTCTTTGTATGATTGTTTTGTTGATGATTCGGAATGCATTTTTGTGGTGATCTGAAGTGATGGTGAATTCGAATTATTTCATTTTTTAAATTCAGTTGAAAAATTTTTCCGAGGTTTCAAATTATTTTTCGGTGGGTAATGCAAATTTATTTTTTTTTCGTAACAACTCCGAATGGATTTTTCCAGAACAATGTTAAGGTGATCAAATGTATTTCTTTTGTGATATCAAATTTGTTTTTTCGTATTGATTTGGGATTAATTTTTTCCTGATCTAATCATGTATAATTCTCCTCTCCCAGGAATTTTTTCTTCTTTTGGTTTTTGAAGCTTTATTTTTCTCTGTTTTTATTTTCTCATCAGTTCACGTTTTTAGGTTTGCAAGCCCTGTAAATGTTTGATGGCGATTTCTTTGTTACTTTCCATACTTAATAACTTACCCAATTATTTGGTGGAATAGGAGTTCCATTGCTATCGTACCCTTTCGGATCAGCCCATAAATAGTAGTCCGTATATGGCTCCACTCTATTTACAGATTTTTCAAACCATTCGTGCTCATCGCTGCTGTGATTAATCACCAAATCCATGACGAAGTTGAGATCTGTAGGGATAAGTCCATTAAAAATACATTAATATTACGCAAAAATCAAACTTCGAACGGAACATGTGTCATTATGTACCTCGTTTTTTCATTTCTTTCATCAATTCCTCGAAATCTTCCATCGTACCATAAATGGGATTGATTCCACAAAAATCAGATATATCGTAGCCTCCATCAATCTGCGGTGAAGGGTAGAATGGTGTTACCCAGATAGTTTTTATTCCAAGATCGGCGATGTAATCCAGTTTGGAAATCAATCCTTTGAAATCTCCAATTCCATCTCCATTGCTGTCCATGAACGATTTCAGGAAGATACCATATGTGAGATCGTGCTTCCACCAAGCCTTGTCTATAGCCCAGCAACTGGATATTAAAAACGATAACGTTGCAGCGATTTGAACGAATTTCATTTTCATTTCTTTCACAATTGTAAGTAGGTAATTATGCGACACTTTGACCCAAAAGAACAGTTAATGAATTCAAAATGATGATTTTGGAAATAATTATACTTTCTTTTAAGTATAAGTACCTAAAATCGAATTCGAGTGTTTACTGATAATATTTTTATAATCTTGTTGTTAATTATTTCTTCTACGTTTTAATTATTCTAAGATGGTATTTTTCCATAAAAATGATCTTGAAAAGATATAAATCACGAAGTCGTTATTTGATACATGCCTGTAGGTATAGTGGAACCTTGAAAGTGAAGTGTATTTGGCAATGATATTGTCCACTTCACTGTCAATATTCTGCCATCGTAGCATCAAAGCGAAGAGAAAATCATCAACAAATCTATTGGAAAATAAACACTCGAATTAGATTTAGGTACCTACTTAAAAAAAAAAAAAAGATTATTTACGAATCGTGAATTTCGAGAGCTCTTGACCGCCCTCTTCGGGTAATCTGTCTGGCCAAAATTTGCAGGTATTTTGTGAATTGTTCCTCTGCATATCTAGGTACACTTTTAAGGGTTTTATTTACACTTCAAAAATCAAGTTGGTAATCGAACCAGAATACTTATTTGATTGATTGGCAATTTTTTATCTCGCATACCTGATCAATCATGTTCGAAATGAGAAATCATTAATCAGCGTCTAAAATGGACTTTAGGATCTGAAGTCGCAAAAATCTGCCTGATTGAAAGTACCATTTTTATTTTTTAATCTGTCAGTGTTTTGGGTTTTCATTCAGATCATAAGAAGACGTGTGATCAATTTTTTTAATTTTTTATCTTTTTTAAGTTTGGGGGGGGGGGGGGTGGGGGCTATAGTCCTAGGGGAGGAATATCTGGAATTACCTCTTCACATACTCTTCAAAAATCGATATTTTCGATCAAAAAGATTGAAAAATTTTCAAAAATGATCGAGGGATGTACTATCTCTACAAAAGCTACAGTTGACGATTATTGATCATGTAAAAAATGCAAGCATAAAAAATTATTGTGATTTGAAATTTTTTGAATTCAAAGTTCTTTGTAAAGCAGAGTTGAATATATTATGTTCATGATGATTCAATCAAGAATTTACAATAGCACGCAGTATATTAGAGTACATGAAAATTCAAACTTCGAATGTTTGAAGGAAAACATTCAAAATTAACCAGTAAGCATAAACAAAAAGCAAAACTTTTTTGTAATCAGAATGTGATGCTGTGTCATCATTTCTACTTATCTTGTACTACAATAGTCGTAATACAATGTGATGCGTTGTCATCATTTTATAACTAGATTTTATTCGCTACTTATCTTGCGAGAGATTTTAATTTATGGAATTTAACCATTCTTAACGCTGGAATAGTACAAAAATATACATTTCACATTAATTCGCCTGCAGGGCCTATTAGGAGTATATACCTATGTCAAGTGTGTGCATATTTCAAGTGCAAAAAAAGGTTTCACCGCTTGAGCCCAAATTTGGGACTATTTTGCCTCTCAGGAGACATTCCCATCTGCATTTTGTAAGATACCTACCTACCATAACTAACTGTACGCTGATTCACGAGTGTTTTACGTTCGTGTCTGCGGAGCTAGAGAATTGGATTAAATTCCTAAATCTGTTTCTGAAATGTTTTTCAACGAACGAAAAACATATAGTATTCAAAAGTGAACGAAATGATGGAAATGTACACTATTATGTAGGTATGTCTTCATTCGTATATGTATGTACAAGCTGAAAACCAGGCTGAGAATAGTTATATAAGTAAAGCGTATAACATATTTATAGTTGGGAACGGTTATAACATGCATTAACACTAATATATATGCGTAATGTATTCCATTTTAGTGTACGTATGTTCCTTTTGGATGCCGTTCTATTAAAATGATAATCTTATACGCTAACTCGTGAGAGAGAGAGAGAGAGTGAGTGAGATGGAGTATTTGGCTGGAGTACGATGAAAGGTCTGGTTGTGAGGGGAAGCGAAGGTAACGAGAGCGTTTACCGAATGATTTCTTGGTTGTACCTATCCGAGTATACTCTCGTAAGCTGTTCAAAAGATTACTTACTGTATGACGTTTTCAAATCTCAAAATAATCGATTTTGAAACAGGAATACTGTACTAAAATTTAAATTGTTCTTGTAAAAAATACAATCTCTTTTTTAAGCGGGTACCCTCAATTTGAGAAAAAATTCGAGGAAAACTGTACACTTCAATTTCAAGTTGGCTTAAATCTCCCTGATCAAATTTCAACACTTCAGAAAACGTACGCCATTATCTATAGCCTGCTTAACAGCGATGTAAAGCTAAAGAGTCTCAGCTTTGACACATGAACAATTTTTTGTGCATTATTTCTGATGTTATAATATGTACTTAGTTGGTTACGTGTTGTTAAGTGATAATTTAAAATCAACTAATCCGTGTTGTGTGGTTTATATTTGTTTCAGGTGAGTACAAATTTTCAACATAAGAGCAATATTACGTATGATGATGAGTAAGTCACCTTTGAGTTATTCCATGACAAATCATCGAATATTTAGCTCAAGGTGTCGGCGATTTTTAAAATATTTTTTGTGTATGGATAGACCGATGAGAGATGACGAATGGTGCATACCGAAGTTCTCAAAGAACACAAGGGAGGATATATGTAGGAGTGCTCAATATTTTGAGAAAAATATGGATAATTGGATTATGAGTGATTTTTGGATATGTGGTGAAAAATAAATGTTGTCACTTTTTCAAAGCATCAAAAATTAGCTATAAAAGTTTAAAAATATTTCTTCATCGTATTCATGCTTAAAAATTCTAAAAAATTATCTCAAGTATGTACCTATGTACATTGTACAACTTTTTATGCTGATCCAGTGATCCACCTATCAAAAAACTGAAGTGAGGTTTTTTCGTATTCTCAATTTTGAAAATTCCCAACATTACAAAAAAATGCAGTTTATTCTCTTGAAAGGGGGTACATTTCCAAAGGTTACAAAAAAATACTTACCTACAATTTCTTTTCTCAATGAATTTGTGATACCATCTTTCCATTTCGACACCCGACCCTTCCAGGAACGTATAACCGACCAACGAAAACAGCACAGCTGACCAGCCGTGTTGAAAAAAATACTCCGATTTTGAAAGAAACGAGTCGAAAACCCCCGTCGATGAATTCGATCCAAAATACTACGAGAAACAGTCGTATTTCTGGAAGGTGGAAAAATATTTTGTAGTAGGTATAAATGTCTTACTTATACCTAATAACGTAATAACGTACTTAGGTATCAAATTTTCCTTCAAATGTGGACTAAACTTGATAAAAATTAGTCATTGCACCCAATTCCGACTTTTCAAGAAAAAAATTATGTTTTTTCATAATCTTTGGACTTTAAAAATAAAGAACACAAAAAAACGTCACTTCAATTTTTTGATATGTTAATCAGCGCATTGAGCATGAACACCAAGTCGTACATTTGTCAACAAATTTCAGAAAAAATAATAATAAAAAAAAACATGAAACATAACCCAAATGAATTACTTTTTCATTTTTTGTTATCTTGAGTTCCAAAAATAAAAAATCTATTGAATGCTGAAAAAATTCAAGAAAAAAGATCAAAAAACATTCAAAAATCATGCCATTACCTTTGAATTTCCTGAAGTGAAAAATATACCTATATTTGCTTGCGACCAGACATGTCAACTATGCTTGGCATATATGCTGAAAAGTGAACAAAATTTTAAAATTGACGTAATTTCTGTTCTAAATCACCTATCAAAATTTTATTTGCAGATTCAATTTAATGAACTTGAACATGGCTATTATTATGAGTAGATTGATAAAAAAAAAAAGTCTATGGATTTTGATCAAATTCAGCCGAGTCATTCATTCTGAGTTGAAAGTTACCTGCAATAAAGTTTAGCCTCCAGTGTGTTCTAGGAGGAGGTGTGAGGCCTCAAAAAGGAAGAATTTTTTTAAAAGAGGGTTTGTTTTCGCTTCTGTTGCTACCCAACCTTGAAAGATATCATTTCTAAAACTGAGAAAGTATTTTAGAATGCAGAGATGCTAATTTTTTGGGCAGGTTATTATTGCCAATGTGATTTCAATCTTCTTTTCAGGAATGCTCTTAGTGAGCATGTCAGCTAAATTTTTACTAGATTTGACATACCTAAAATACCTACAATTTAACTATTCCTTTACTGACGATGTTAAGTCCCTATAGTTTCACTCAGATGAAATCAGTTGGCCATCTTTGGTGCAAAATTAATGGTTTCAGCCAATCACAGCACAGCACAGCTGTCTGTCAAGTGACATCACTGTGACGTTTCTTGAAATTCAGTTGTTATTTTGCACCAAAGATGGCCAACCAATTCACCCAAGTGAAGCTATAGCACATTAACAATATCGCGTACATATTGATATTTAATATCAATGTGCTTAGCTCAGTTGTAGTAGGTACAAATTTCTCTTTCTGCTTTACCATTCTGATGAGATGAAAATGGACAGCTATAGTCTGATGAATAAAACCAAATTCGGATCTCAAGGTATTAAGTTCTTCATTAATTACTTCAGTACCATTATCAGTTCGCAGTATTTCAATATTATTACTGGTTTGAGTCTGGACCATGTTGAAAAAATCTTTGAAACAATCAGGAGCATTGCTTTTGTGTTTCAGAAAGTAAACTGTACGAAAACACAAATAATCATCTTTTATAACGAGTTCTCTACTTATTGCCACCAAGTGACAATGTTGGTGAGGTCGGTACATTGGCATGAATGAGTTCTACAACTTCAGCTGTTTTTATTTCACTTTCACTGTAGGGCAAAACTATAGCTTTCCCTTCTAAACAGGAAATGCGCTTTTCTTCAGTTGGTTTACCTAGTGTATTTTATCTCCCTATGATCCAGTAACTGCTTCACATAAACCAAGTTCTAATGAGCAAACTTTTTATACCATTCTGTGATTGATAACAATTAAGGCAATCATATTTGACACTGGTAGCGACCACAGACCTGTTTCATTGAGAGTAGCCATGATTCTTGAATCTTCTTTCACCAGGACAATTTCCTTCAATGTAAGTATATGTTTCAACTTTCCAGTCATTTTTCAGTAAAGACACAAAGGAGACCAAGGTTGCCGGCATCTTTGGATTGAATACCATTTCTTTGAGCGCCAATTTTACACCATTTGGACTGCCACAGTTACCTAGTAGTGTTCCTTTTTTATTGATATCAATTTTCATGTCAGTACCAATGATTGACGAGCTGCCTTCCGTTTCTTCAATATCCATCATAATCGCTTCATTATTACACATGCGTGCAAGGTACATGCATTGTCCAAATACCATGCATTTTTGTCCAAATCTGCTAATGTATTCACTAGTCCATGACTAACAGATAAACAAGCTCTATAAAAAGATGACAACGAATTCTTATTTTCTTTCTCTTTAGCTTTAGGACAGTTTTTAGCATAATGACCTTTCTGCTAACAGTTCTTATAGGTTGCATTATTACGTTTCTCACACTAAAAACATATTGTTTTTCCTTTGAAATGAAAATTTATAATTTTTTTCTTACCAATAATGGTCATTCCCCCACTCTCTTAATAAAAGACACTCTCAACAGAAGTTGATACCTTACAGTTTTTCCCCCCAAAATCAAAATTAAGCATTCGTTCAATGTACTTAATTATGTGTCTTACCTTGAAATGGCTACATTTTGCTCACCAATAATTGAAATGTTTTCACTAGATATTAGTGGTAACCTACTAATTTTATTCATCTTGATGTTGCTATTATTCAGCATCATTTTTCTCACTGAAATAAAAAATTCTCTCGATTGTGTTTTAAAAATGGCCATATTTGTCTACCTTGACCTTGGACCATTTTTTTTTCAAATGGCCATTTTTTTTCACCAAAAATTGTCATTTTTATGTTCTCTCATCTTATTTTAAGAATCAAATGGTCTATGACTAACAGATAAACAAGCTTTATAGTAAAAAGGCAGCAACAAATTCTTATTTTCTTTCTCTTTAGCTTTAGGACAGTTTTTAGCATAATGACCTTTCTGCAAGCAGTTCTTACAGGTTGCATTATTATGTTTCTCAAGTTCTGGACAATTCTTGATGAAATGTCCCTTTTCCTTGCAATATTTGCACACTTTCTTCACTCGTTTCAACAGATTTTTCTCCTTTTCGGTTTTAGATAAGACTGGGACATATTTCACTTTTTTGAAAGGTTGATGGCAATGATGACGAGGTCTGAGTACAGTCAGCTGCTCTATGGCCTGGAGTTTCACTCTTGAAACTGGTTAACATTGCAGCAGCTGGTTTTAAAAGTCTGATATTATACCTATTGGATAAAATCAAATTACCTAAATTTTTTCCTTTGCTGATTTTTCCTTGAAAGTTGACGATAGTTATTTTCATGAAAAATTGTCATTTTTCACTAAAAACATATTGTTTTTCCTTTGAAATGAAAATTTATAATTTTTTTCTTACCAATAATGGTCATTCCCCCACCCTCTTAATAAAAGACACTCTCAACAGATGTTGATACCTTACCTACAGTTTTTTTTTCTAAATCAAAATTAGCCATTTATGCAACGAATATCCGTTTCTTACCTTGAAATGGCTACATTTTGCTCACTAATAATTGACATGTTTTCACTAAATACCTACATATTAATGGTCACCTACTAATTTTATTCATCATGATGTTACTATTTTTCAGCATCATGTTTCTCGCTGAAATAAAAAATTCTCTCGAGTGTGTTCTAAAAATGGCCACATTTATCCACCTTAGACCGTATTTTTTTCGCCAAAAATTGTCATTTTTATGTTCTCTTGTCTTATTTTAAGAATCAAATAATATGATTTTGTTGAAAACCTCTTCACAAATTTTATTTTTGAAATTCAAAAAACTAGCTTCGTATGAAAATTACGACCATACCTAGTGTTCGCTTTAAAAGTTTATAAAGTGGTAGATGCGATACACTGCTGTATGGGAGCAGATGAGAAGCTTTGCTTAGGCCTACTGCGTGTTGAGATTTGACGTCGCAACGCAGAATTTCGCGCATAGATATGCCGGTAAAATGAATTAGGTAAATATTTTACACGATCAAAGGATACGTCAAGTTATGGTTTCGTGAACGTAAGTACGAGTCTGAAGTCTACAAGCGAAAGTAAAACTATACTGTGCAAGTTGAAGGAGCGGGCGCGGTAATTAGATCTCATCGTTTCTCGGTATAGTTTTTGAATGTGTAAGTATTCACCGCCACGTTTAAGAATCAACTCGGCGTTAGTATATGTACATATGTAGACCTGAAAATAACTCATATGTGAAGTTGTGAAGAATAAAGGCAAGAATTACGAGTACCAACTAGATACCAACAGAGCTGAATTATCTCGTATAATTCGAGCTGTTCGGCTTTTGTTTTGTATACGACTAATTGGCCCAGCAGTAAGCTGCTAACAGCTAAATTTGCGAGTTGATGGGGTGTGGCTGGAGGCGAAAGCTGCTCAACGAAGTGAATGAAGGGGAGGAGAGGGTTTTGCTGGAACACGTGTTGGTCAATGTAACCGCGCGTGTGAGTTTTTTTATTTTGCATTTTATTATATTTTCTCTCCTAATTATGATTTATCAAATTAGCCTCGAATCGATGCAATTATCAATTCTTAGAAATCAGGTCGATGAAACAGGTACATAAATGATATTTTCAATCGTGATGGAGAAAAATTTGGGACAAGTCGTCCCAAAAACATCATTGTACGTAGGTGGTGTTTGGAATGAGTACATAGGCTATAAATAAATTTATTTTTCGAATTTTTCGAATTTTTTTAAATGCACATTTTTCTTCTCTTAGCCCAATCATTCCAGAAATTTTCGCACAAAGAATTCTATCAGCGGAGATTTTTTTAGAGTCATGCAGGGGTGCTAACCGTAACCGCAAAAAACCGAAAACCCAAACCCAAACCCAAACAAGATCCATAATTTTAGCCATTTTCAAACCCAAACTGAAAACAAAAACCGAAATTTCATAGGTTTTTTAAAAACCGTAAAAAACCAGAACACAAATAATGAAGCAGCGTGAGTGAAACCGAAACCTAAACCGATATAATTTATTTCGGTTTTTTTCGGTTTTCAGTTTGGGTTTTTTTCGGTTTTTAAATTTTTTTGGGGAGATTTTTTCTAATTTTTGACTTTTGAGACTCGAAAGTCGAAATCCAGGGAAATTGATAAATAATAATGAACTGAACCTAACAAATTGGGTCCTTGGTTGTTGCTGTTTGGGTTGCGAAGAAATTTTTTAAAAAAATATGTGAAACCCAAAAAAACCGAAAACCGAAACCAAAACTGGAATTTTTGTGAGTAAAACCGAAACCCAAACTGAAACCGAAATTTTGAATTTCAAAACCGAAACCAAAATCAAAACCGAAAAATGTCAACAAAAAAATTGGAGTGAAACCGTAACCTTAATTGAAATAATTAAGGTTAGCACCCCTGGAGTCATGGAAAATACCTTCTCAGATCAGCAAAATTCAAAAACCTTGTTGCAATCAGCAAACAGCTGATAGCTTGATGAATTAATTCGCCTTTGCTTGTATTGGAATTGCGGCTTATTTTTGACTCGAAAATTACTCAATCTTATGAGTATTCCTTACTCTGATTTCAAATACCAGCCAATCAGATTTATTAAATCTCGTCAAATACGTTGGATATTTTTTTGCGTAATTTTGGAAATTTTTACGAGACTTTTGAAGAACAATTTACCTTTCAAATTAATCGTTTTTGGTACCTATTTTCGACAATAAGTGTTATGTATCTTCATTTAAATAGGTTCGGATTAAATTAATATCTGCATATTTCATACACGTAATTTTATTTTAAAACGTAACGAACAATAATAATAACAACATGACAAAGCAATAATCACACACACTAAAACTCATACCTCCAATTATCTATAATTGTGCCAAGCACACATACACATACGATGCAACGATCTACGAATTCGGTGCTGCCGTCTATACAGACACCACAATGAGGAAATTTGGGATATGATTGAAATTTGTACCCCTGGCATTAGTGAATCGAAAAAGTACCCAAAAATGTACCTCGAAGCCCCAAATTTCTGATGTTGAAATTTCGTTTCTCGATTTTTGGCGAATTTTCTCCAAGATTCGAACGGTCCATTTCCCATAGAAAAAAATCAACATTAGGTCAACATTACTTCATGTTAATGATTGTAATTTGGTTTGTATCCTATTTTCGACCTCTCGAGTCGATTTAAGATGGGTTTCTAGCCCTTTTTAACCGTCTAGTTGATTTTTGGAATGCCATAAATATAAGGTCAGAATGAACTTCAGCTCCTAAAAACTCTGATTTGTCTTCGTTCGGACTCTTTCGATCGATCTGGACTCATGGAATATCTTAAAAATCTTTTGATGCTGGTTCAAATCCATAATTTTCTCCAACGCGATTACTTATTTTTGAAAAAGAAAATAATAAGTTCGACGTTCGCGAATGAGTGAACGAAGGAAGCTGAAATGATCTTTAATTTCTCAAAAACAGTCGCTGAAGAAAATTTTGGATTCGAACCGACAAAAACAGATTTTGAAAATGTGTCAAAGTCGATCAAAAGTGTCACAAGGACGATAGGTAGACCCTGAGTTTTTAGATAGGTGCTGAATTTCATTCTGACCTCATTATGGAGGCTTTAAAACGGCCAGAAATCTTCACCAGTTGATCCAGAGCATTGAAAATAGAACGGTAGTCACTAAATTTCAACCTTCTACGTTCATTTTTGATCTTTGCGTTTTTTTGAGAAATGAAAAATGAGTCAAATTTGAATTTTCACAAATTCGCGGAAAATTTAAAAATGAATTTCACTGCAGCTCTGAACTTTTACTGGTGGTGCACTTTGGAGTCGCCTTTCAATTCCCATTTGCCTGGTCCAAATATTTTCTAGAAATTTTCGCTCAAAAAATCACAACAGCGGAGACTTTATCAACATTGCAGAAACCTTGTTGCAATCGGCGAACAACAGATTGCTTGATGAATTGTCGAGAAGCTGAAATTTATCGATTTGGGCTCAAACTTACAGTAGGTATTTTAAAAATCTTTCAATGCGGGTTCAATTCCAAAATTTTCTCCAGCGATTATTTTTGAAAAAAAAAAAAAAGAAGTTCAATATGAGTCAAATTTGAATTTCCAAAAATTTGCTGAAAACTGAAAAATGAATTTCAAAGCCTAGAATTTTTACTGGTGATGTACTTAAAAGTTCTTTTTCAATTCCCATTTGCTTGGTCCAAATATTGGCTTTGTTACGGATTTTTTTTGCAGCATTTTTCGAATTAATGTACCTAAGACGTTTGAAAAATTAACGTTTCAAGAACCATTTTCTTAGTACGTTTTTTTTCTTGAAACAATATGTTTTGGTTCTGAATTAGTTTACTGATTTTGATGAACTTTTCGGTTTACTTACTACAATTTTTCCTCATAAACCACTAACAAATTTATTGATGTGAGAAATGAGATTCTCAGCTAGGAACTCCTCATGTGAATGTCTCGTCTCCCCTGCCCCCACCGTTATTCGAGAGAACAGATGAAAATTCCAAAATGATATCATTACATGAGGAGAATCGATGTTTGACATTTTCCAGATGTTGCGCTCATCAACAAACTGTTGCTAAACTTGGGGGGAGGAGGAGAGAGTAGATGAGAGTAGATTAGTGTTACGAATCGAATCTATAATCTCGTAGCTGATTCTTCTCAAATTCGCCATTTTCGTGTAAGGGTAGTCTACTTAATATTCATGAATATCTTCACTTTTCGTTTCTGTGGCATTATTAATACGATGAAAAATGTCATTTGATCTGTTTACTCAAGCTCTAAAATCAAATTTTCATGTATCATCCTTATTTTTTTTCTCTTAGCCCAATCATTCTAGAAATTATCGCACAAACAATCCCAACAGCGAATACTTTATCAGCAAAATGCAGAAACCTTGTTGTAATCGGCGAACAGATGATTGATTGATAAATTTTACCACAGTGTTTGCTTGTATCACTGTATATAGATGACTTGTTTTTAGAACTTCCCTGATATTGGTAGGTGAATCGAAAGAGTATCTACTTACCCAAAAATGCGCCACAAGCCCAAATCTCCGATGCTGAAATTTCGTTTCTCGATTTTTGGATAATTTTCAAGGATTCAGATTTGATTCATTTCTCATGGAAAAAAATCAACATGAGATCACATTACTTCGTGTTCAAGATTGCAATTTGGTTTGTATCCTATTGTCGACCTCTCGAGCCGATTAGAGACCGGTTTCAGACCGTTTTGAACCCTCTAGTTGATTTTGAGAATGCCATAAATATAAGGTCAAAATGAAATTCATCACCTAAAAGATCTGATTTGTTTTTTTTGAGACTCTCTCGATCGATTTCGGCTCAAACTTAAAATATTTTTGAAATCTTTCAATGCGGGTTCAATTCCAAAATTTTCTCCAGCGATTATTTTTGAAAAAAAAAGAATAAGTTCGGTACGTTTGCAAATAAATGAACTGTGGAAGCTTAAATGATCTGTACCTTGTTTTTGGCTTCGTGATTCGATTTGTGATACATTCAACCTATCCTGAAACTGAATTTTGTATTTTAATTTCTCAAAAATATTCGCTGGAGAACATTTTGGATTTGAACCGACAAAACAGATTTTGAAAATGTGTCAAAATCGATCAAAAAGCTCACAAAGACGATAAATCTGAGTTATTAGATACTGAATTTCATTCTAACCCTATTATAACATGTCTTCGAGGAACTGGAGAATGTGAAAGCCTTCTGGAGGCTCCAGAACGGCTAGAAATCTTCACCAATTGACTCAGAACAATGAAAATAGAAGTGTAGCTATTCACTAAATTTCAGCCTTCTTCGTTCATTTTTGATCTTCGTTTTTTTTTTCATGAAGAATGAGCCAAATTTGATTTTTAAAAATTCGCTGAAAATTGAAAAATGAATTTCCAAGCCTCTAATTTTTATTGGTGGTTCAGTTTGTAGTCCCCTTTTAATTCCCATTTGCTCGGTTAAAATATTTTTTGGCTGGTGAGAATACTTATATCTTCCTGTTACGGATTTTTTGCAGAATTTTTCAAATTAGTGTACACCTTGTTAGGACGTTTGAAAATTAACATTTCAAGTACATACCATTTTATTGATACGTTTTTCTCTTTGAAACAATATTTTTTGGTTCTGACTTATTTCCCTGATCTTGATGAATTTTTTGTTTTACTTACTATTATGATTTTTCCTCATAAGCCATAATAAAGGGATAGGATAGTTTTTTGATTTCCAGTTGTGAATAATTAGATTCTAGGCTGGGAACTCTTCACATAGAAAATTCGTCTCCCCTCCCATCCTCCGTTATTCGAGGGAACAGATGAATATTCCAAAATGTTGCTAATCTTGGGGAAGAGGGCGAGGGAGTCCATTTGTGTTACGAATCGAATCTAAAATTTCGTAGCAGATTTTTCTCAAATTCGCCATACTTACTCTTTGTAAGGGTGCTTAATATTTCTTTATGGTACATTTTTTTCACTTTTCACTTTCATGGTATTATTGATACGATGAAAAATGCCATTTTGATCTATTTACTTACTCAAGCTGTAATAAAATTTTCATTTCTCATTCTTATTTTTCCTCTCTTAGCTCAATCATTCTGAAAATTTTCGCACAAAAAATCCTAACAGCAGAAACTTTATCAACAAAATGCAGAAACCTTGTTGCAATCGACGAGCAGCTGATTGCTTGATGAATTTACGTCGGTAGGGGGAATTTCAATGGTTCTTTTCTCTCATTCGATCTGGGCTCAAACTTACAATATTTTTAAAATCTTTTAATGTGGGTTCAATTCCAAAATTTTCTCCAGCGATCATTTTTGAAAAAAGAAATTAAGTTCAACGTTTCCAAACAAATGAACTGAGGAAGCTGAAATTATTTGTACCATGATTTTGGTTTCGCGATTCGATTCGTGATTATACATTCAAGCTATCCTTAAACTACGTTTTGTATTTAAATTTCTCAAAAGTAATCGATGGAGAACGTTTTGGATTCGAACCGACAGAACAGATTTTGTAAATGTGTCAATGTTGATCGAGAGGGTCACAAAGATAGTAAATCTGAGTTTTCAGTTAGGTATACTGAATTTTATTGTGACCCTATTAGTCCGGCATATGACAATAGGAGTAATTGCACCCCCCCGCCGATCCTCCGGGACAACATTTTTCTTAAAGGGGACATCCTAAGGAACATTTTAATGCAAAGTTGCCAAAAAAAAATTTGGCCTTACTTACAAAATGGCGGCCATTTTGATTGACAGGTCAGCCGAAATCGCAGATTTTGCGTTTTAACATAGGACTTGCACAAACTTTTTCAAACTTTACAAAGGTAGATCGAAAAATCATGCAAAAATTTATCACCTGTCCAAATTTCAAGTGCTAAAGTGCGTTTTTCGATTTTTGGTGAATTTTTGAAAATCGAATTTAGGCCAAAAATGAGGGAAAAAATCAAAATTTTACCAAATTGACCAAGAAAGCTGAAATTTGGGATATACCCTATTTTCGACATGCCAAATCGATTGGAAACGGTTTCAACCCGTTTTGAGCAGTTCTGGAGCCTCCAGCAGATTTTTGAAACTCGAAATTCCCACAAAATTCCATCAAATTGGAGTTGTAAAGCTAAAATTCATTCTAAAAACTAGTTTCAATACGCTACGAAGTACTGCAGGTGAATTTCAAGTTGTTTTGGAGCCTCCAGCGACTTTTTGAAAATTCCTGAAGCCTCCAGCAGATTTTTGAAACTTTAAATTTTCACAAAAGTTCATCAAATGGAGATGGAAAGCTGACATTTACTCTACACTCCAATTTTAACACCCTCTGAAAACGACTTCTGGTGGATTTGAAGTCATTTTAGAGCCGTCAACGACTTTTTTGAAAATTACTGGAGCCTCCAGTAGATTTTTGAAACTTGAAATTTCCCCAAAATGTTATCAAACCAAGATGGAGAGTCGAAATTCATTCTGCACACCAATTTCAATACGCTACGAAGTTGACTGCTGGTGAATTTCAAGTCTTTTTGGAGCCTCCAGCAACTTTTTGAAAGGTTGTATGACGTTTTTTTGGAAAATTGAAATCTCCTAAAAGTAGCTGGAAGCTTCAAAACCATTTGAAACCACCATGTAGTCTGCGAAGTAAATTTCAGCTTGCAAACTCCATTTGATAAATTAATGTTGGGGAAATTTCAAGTTTCAAAAATCTACTGGAGGCTCCAGTAATTTTCAAAAAAGTCGCTGGAGGCCCTAAAATGACTTGAACCCACCTGAAATCGTCTTCAGAGGGTGTTAAAATTGAAGAGTGGAGTAAATTTCAGCTTTCCATCTCCATTTGATGAAATTTTGTGAAAATTTAAAGTTCCAAAAATCTGCTAGAGGCTCCAGTAATTTTCAAAAAAAGTCGCTGGTAGCCCTAAAATTACTTGAACCCACCTAAAGTCGTCTTCCGAGGGTGTTAAAATTGGAGTGTAGAGTAAATGTCAGCTTTCCATCTCCATTTGATGAACTTTTGTGAAAATTTAAAGTTTCAAAAATCTGCTGGAGGCTTCAGGAATTTTCAAAAAGTCGCTGGAGGCTCCAAAACAACTTGAAATTCACCTGCAGTACTTCGTAGCGTATTGAAACTAGTTTTTAGAATGAATTTTAGCTTTACAACTCCAATTTGATGGAATTTTGTGGGAATTTCGAGTTTCAAAAATCTGCTGGAGGCTCCAGAACTGCTCAAAACGGGTTGAAACCGTTTCCAATCGATTTGGCATGTCGAAAATAGGGTATATCCCAAATTTCAGCTTTCTTGGTCAATTTGGTAAAATTTTGATTTTTTCCCTCATTTTTGGCCTAAATTCGATTTTCAAAAATTCACCAAAAATCGAAAAACGCACTTTAGCACTTGAAATTTGGACAGGTGATAAATTTTTGCATGATTTTTCGATCTACCTTTGTAAAGTTTGAAAAAGTTTGTGCAAGTCCTATGTTAAAACGCAAAATCTGCGATTTCGGCTGACCTGTCAATCAAAATGGCCGCCATTTTGTAAGTAAGGCCAAATTTTTTTTTGGCAACTTTGCATTAAAATGTTCCTTAGGATGTCCCCTTTAAGAAAAATGTTGTCCCGGAGGATCGGCGGGGGGGGGGTGCAATTACTCCTATTGTCATATGCCGGACTATATATGACATGTTTACGAGAAACTGGAGAATCTGACAGCCCTCTGAAGGCTCTAAAACGGCTAGAAATCCTCATCAATCGACTCAGAACATTGAAAATAGAAGGGTAGGCCTATTTGATAAATTTCATCCTTCTACCTTCATTTTTGATCTTTGCTTTTTTTCATGGAAAATGAGCAAAATTTGAATTTTAAAAAAATAAATGAAAATTGAAAAATCAATTTCAAGGTCCAGAATTTTTACTGGTGGCATAATATCTTAAAGTCCTCTTTCAATTCCTATTTGCCTTGTCCAAATATTGGCTGGTGAGAATATCTTCTTTGTTACGTGTATTTTTTTGCATAAGTTTTCAAATCAATGTACCTACAGCTAGGACGTTTGAAAAATTAAGGTTTCGAGAACCATCTTCTTGGTACGTTTTTCTTCTTGACTTAATATTTTTTGGTTCTGAATTATTTTACCGATTTTGATGAATTTTTTGGTTTACTTACTATGATTTTTCCTCATAAGCCAATGATCTATTCGCGGGAGTTTGCCAATGCAAATGGAATTCTGATCCCAGTCATCGTTTTCATCATTCATTATTATGCTGTAATGCCAAATCAGTTCAAAATAATGAGCTTTGATGGTCGTTACACTCCTAGAATTATAATTCCACATTGTGTCACAAGGATGAGGAAGTTTGAACCCCATTTCTCTTAATAATTCACTTCTTTGGATGGATCGACTAAAAAATATGTGAAATGACGTCATAATTATTAGCTCTGAATTATAGATTCACATCTTTTGTAGTTTTAGAACCATGTAGAAGATTTCTAAGCATTAGTCCCTTCCTCCCTCATTCTCCAAAAAACCCTTTATCGTCTGAGAGCAGTTCAATTGATAAATTTTAAGCATTTTCTCAAAGAGAAGTTGGATTGAGCCATCAGATCGTGATATTTGAAAAAAAATTGAATTCGAATGATCACTCATTGGAAATTGAGGATTTCCCTCAATTTTCTCAAAACGATTATGTTTATTTTCGAAGCCAAATTTACAAAATGCTGATGGAAACAAAAACCCAAGTTGGTATAAAAACTTGCTGTAAAATTTCATCGACTGAAATTTTCTTCGGGTGTTTTTCTCAATTTTTTTTTAGAATGCTTGCAAAGGAAAAATTTGATGCTTTAAAACACGAAATTTCAATCCATTTTTTCAAAAAGGTCGACGACTCAAAAGGATACATTTTTACATCACAACAAAATTTGAATAAAATAGGGTGAAAATGACGCTGGAGTTTTCAATTTTGATCAAATTTTATTTTGGATTTCAGCCAAAAAACAAAAACGTTGAAAATTGGCATTTTTAAAGAACTAACAAATTGAAAAAAATTACATGTCTTTAAATCTTTATAAAATGCTGCGTTGGATAAAATAAAATGTTGTGCGAGTAATAAAAAAACGCAAAGATTTTGAAAAAATTGAGAAATTACTTACTAGAATTTTAATACACGGTAGGGTCTAAAATCTAGTTTGAAATTTACATCAATCCAGAAGTCTTCTGAAACGAAATTACTTTCTGTTGAAAAATGCTAATGCTGCATAGTATGGAAACAGCATCAGTTTTTATTTCTCTAACCAATTTTCTTCAAATTTCAAACTGAAATTCGACCAAAATTGTAGTCCTGAAATTATTTAACTCATTTTATTTCAATTTTATTGAGATGTAAATAGAAAATTTTCCATTTGAGTTGTCAGACTTGTTGAAAAAAGGAATTGAAATTTTTCGTTCTAAAGTATTAATTTTTTTCTTTTGCAGCTCCAATGAAAAAATAGCGAAAAACGATCGGAAAGATTTCCTACTGATGAAATTTTCACAGCAAATTTTTTTCAACTTGACTTTTTGCTTCCGTTTGCATCTGACTTGGCTTTTGAAAATCAACTTAATCTCTTGGAGATGATTCAGGAAAATTTCCAATATCCGAAATGAGGGATTATTCGAATTTATTTTCTTTTCAAACATCACAATCTGATTGTTCTTTGAGATTCTCGATCGATCTGGGCTCAAACTTACAATATTTTTTAAATCATTTAATGCGGGGTTAATTCCAAAATTTTCTCCAGCTATTATTTTTGAAAAAAAAGAATAAGTTCGACGTTTGTAGATAAATGAACCAAGGAAGCTTAAATGATCTGTACCATGTTTTTGGTTTCACGATTCGATTCGTGATATATTCAACCTATCCTGAAACTAAATTTTGTATTTTAATTTCTCAAAAATATTCGCTGGAGAACGTTTTGGATCTGAACCGACAAAACAGATTTTGAAAATGTGTTAAAGTCGATCAAAAGGGTGACAATAAAGACAGTAAATCTGAATTATTAGGTACTGAATTTCATTCTAACCCTATTATGCCATGTTTTCGAGAAAGTGGAGAATCTGAAAGCCCTATGGAGGCTCCAAACCGGCTATAAATCTTCACCAATTGACTCAGAACATTGAAAATAGAAGGATATTCACTAAATTTCAGCCTTCTATAGTTCATTTTTGATCTTCGATTTTTTTTCATAAAAAATAAACCAAATTTGAATTTTTAAAAATTCGCTGAAAATTGAAAATGAATTTCAAAGCCTAGAATTTTTACTTGTGGAGTATGTTTTGAAGTACCCTTTTAATTCCCATTTGCCTGGTTCAAAAATACTTATTGTTTGGTGGGAGTATTTTTTTTGGCAGAATTTTTTCAAATTACTGTACCCACCCTACTACCTACTTATATTAATGTTTCTTAGAACCATTTTTCTTCTTGAAACAATATTTTTTGGTTCTGACTTATTTCCCTGATCTTGATGAATTTTTTGATTTACTTACTATGATTTTTCCTCATAAGCTAATGATATTAACAACACTTTGCTTTCCGTTTTGATCTTGGAAAGTTTCAACAGTCTGAATAATCGGATCCTGAGCTGGGAACTTCTCATGTGTAGAAAAGTCGTCTCCCTGCACCCATCGACTGTTGCTAAACTTGGGGGGGGGGAGTCCATTTGTGTTACAATCGAATCTAAAATTTAGTAGCTGATTCTTCTCAAATTCGCCACTTTTGTGTAAGAGTACTTGATACTCATGAACATCTTCACTTTTCATTTCCATGGCATTATTGATACGATGAAAAAGTTCATTGATCTGTTTACACAAGTTTTAATCAAATTTTCATTTCTCATACTGGAAAGATTTCTTTTGCAACTTTTTACATATTTCTGTAGAAAGTCATAAGTAGTACATTTGTTCTGAAAATATCATTTTGTAGAAATGCAAAAAATGAACTAATTTTTGCTCTAATAAAACTTTCAGCACAGAGTTTGCCAATGCAATAGAATTTGGATCCCAGTCATCGTTTTCATCATTTAGATATGTATTCTAATGCATGCAATGCCGAATGTACTAATAATTCAAAATAATGAACTTGCCTATAGTTTTAGAACAATGTAGGGACAAAATTTTCTTTTCTTTCATTTACAAAAACCCATCGCACTGCAGAGAGTTAAATATTTATAGAATTTGTAGATCTGATTTTCCCCTACATTTTGATTTAAGTAGTATCTGCCATATATTCAAAATGAATTTTGCATTCATATTCACGCAGCTACGAGTATGAATTGTTTAACAATTCTATAATTTGCCCAGAACCTCCCACGAGGGTGGTTTGTGTTGGACATCATGGCCGGTTTCCACTCAGATTTGAATATTCGTTCAATGCTTTGGACATTGTATCACGAGACTTTGCCCCATCAGGTCGTGTATAAGAATTCGGCATACTTTCGTACCTGAATGAACAAAAAAGAATAAAATTACGCTTTTTTAAAGTGATATTATCAGGTCCAGAACATCCCACACCCATTCTTGATTACTTGGAAAATAAAATGAAAAACTTACTTACATAATTGAGGAATTTTAAATAGTCAATAATGTTGGAAATTACGCGAGTTTTTCCTAAATTTTGATTGCCACCGGTTGTTCAGCAGTGTTGCCAACATGTATATTTTTCACGACAGATTAAAATAATAATGAGGTGGTAAAAAGCTATTTGGCTATAATATCTGTCTTTCCATCACATACCACTTCTCCTACAAGAACGATATTTTCACATCTTGAATTTTGAAACTGTAGTTAACCCCCCCCCCCCAATAAAATTCCAGGATTGAAAACATTCTCTATTTCAACTCTTTAACGTTTCTGATGTAAGTTCACCTTATGAATTTCGAGAATTTTCATGAGAGAAGTTGGACTGAGCCATCAGATTGTGATATTTGAAAAAAAAAATTAAATTCGAATGGTCACTCATTGGAAATTGAGGGTTTCCTTCAATTTTCTCCAAAGGATTATGTTGATTTCCTAAGCCAAAACAAATGCAGATGGAAACAAAAACCTAAGTTGGTACGGGCACTTGGTGTAAAATTTCATCGACTGAAATTTTCTTTGATTGTTTTCTTCAATTTTTTTAAAAAGATCTGCAAAGGAAAAATTTGATGGTTCAGAACACGAAATTTCAGTCCCTTTTTTCAAAAAGTTCGACGACTCAAAAGGATAAATTTTTGCATCACAACAAAATTTGAATAAAATATAGGGTGAAAATAACGCTGGAGTTTTCAATTTTGATCAAATTACCAAAATTTTCATGTCTTTAAATTTTAAACAAATTCTGCGTTGAATAAAATGAAATTTTGTGCGAGTAAAAAACGGAAAAATTTTGAAAAAAATGAGAATTTACCTACTCGAATTTTAATACACGGTGGGATCGAAAATTTAAACTGAAATTACCAAAAATACCAATCCAGTAGATAGTCATTCTAATGTTGCATATTAGAAACAGCATCAGTGTTTATTCTCAAACCAATTTTACTCAAATTTCAACCTGAAGTTTGGTTAAAATCAAAACCCAAGAGTTATTTTACTCAATTTTATTTCTATTTTATTCAGATTTAAATAAAAGTTATCCTTGTGAGCTGTCAAACTTGTTGAAATAAAGAATTGAAATTGTTCATTTTGAAGTACCTACATCAATTTTTTTTGCAGCTCCAATAAAAAAATTGAGAAAAGCGATCGAAAAAATTTCCCACTGATGAAATTTTCTCAATAAATTACTTTCAACTTGACTTTCTGTTTCCTTCTGTATCTGTACTTGGCTTTGGAAATCAACATGATCTTTTGGACATGATTCAAGAAAATTGCCAATTTCCAAAATGAGAGAGCACTCGAGTTCATTTTCCTTCAAAATATCACAATCTGATTGTTCAGGTCGACTAAGCAAAAACGATTCAATTTGCGTCGAACTTGTGGGAAATTTTGACTAATTTAAGTAAGGGGAATTCGATTCCCGAAACGAGCACAATAATCTAGAAATTACCAAGTAAATTACCTGTAGTTTTAAACGATATAGCTTCTGCCTGCTTTTAAATAATAAATCTTCTGGTTCAAATAAATCTTCCGGTTCAAATAAATAATAAGGTAACTCTTCTAAATAATAATTTTCTTCTATATAAATTGAGTAATGATCAGGATCAATTACTTCGTCGTCCGGAACCTAAAGGGGAGGCAGGCAGAAAAAGAACACAGGGCCCAATTAGTTTCATTGAAACTAAGTGAGTGTAATTTAGACTAAAAAAGGCAGAGGAATTTAGTGGAAGCGTTTTTAGGGTCCTAAAGCAATTTCTAAATATCCAGAAGGGGGATCTTAACCCAGGGAGCCGGAAAAGACCTCGTGTAAATTTGGGTGCACCATGTGCACTACTGGTAAAGTCTAACATTTTCACTGAAATATACAAATAAATAACTCACTGTTGATTTAATCGGCGATTCCTGGTCCATGGCAGAGTCTCCAGTAGTTTCCGGCATATTTTGAGGAAATTTAGAATAATTTGAACTTTGAAGAAAAGGTCAAATTGAAAAATGAACACACTGTTATGTTATTAGCTTAAGATGCAAAGGGCAAATGGCAGAGTTTTAGCTAAGAGGAATAGAAGTTTATTGTGGGGGTCTGAGTCATTGCCAAAGAGGATTTTTGGTGGCCATTTTATTAGTTGACCAACTCAGAGGGTGAGTCACCCTTCCAAAGAGGTCACTATCCTTCTGAAATCGAGGGGGCGAAATTACGGGTAATTACCACGTAATTTACCACCTCTGAATTTGGTAAATTTCAAGTGGATCGTCAGTGCAGCCACTTGAAGTCGATTTTTCGACAGAACTATCAAATTTGGTAAATAGGTAAAATGAAAAACTTACTTACGTAATTCAGGAATTTCAAGTTGTCAATCGTAGAAGTTGGTTATAATTTGCGAGTTTTCAAATTGTTTTTATACAGTCTTTATTACTTACCTATATGAAAATATTCTTCAAAAATTATTTTTGTTTATAAAAGGGTACCCCCGGATAAGATAGGCAAAATGCCCTTAACCTTGGATTTGTAATAGTGAGAGTGAGAGAGACTGCGATAAAGAGTGGGAATGATAATGACTGACAAGGGAGGTGCCCCAGGTGACATGCACCGATTTTAATGATTCTTGCACTATTGGATAGAGGACATCGAACATAGTCTACCACAAAATTTTCAGCTGCTGAAGTTGATATTTCGATTTTTCAGAGCAATTTTTCGATTTTCACATAGCAATTGAAAAATCACCCTGGAAGGGTCAAATATCAACTTCAGCAGCTGAAAATTTCACGGTGGGCTAGTCTTATCATAAGTATTGAAATGCCCAAATAATATGGGAGGTTTCGGTATGCGACCTCCGCCGACTATTTTTGGCCAATTTTTCCAAATTGCAATGTGAAAATCAAGAAATCGCCCTGGAAGAGTCAAATATCAACTTCAGCAGCTGCAAATTTCACAGTGAGCTAGTCTTATCATAAGTATTGAAATGCCCAAATAATATGGGAGGTTTCGGTATGCGACCTCCACTGACTACTTTTGGCCAATTTTTCAAAATTGCAATGTGAAAATAAAAAAATCGCCCTGGAGGGCTCAAATATCAACTTCAGCAGCTGAAAATTTTACCATGGGCTAGTCTCATCATATGTATTGAAATGCCCAAATAATATTGAAGGTTTCAGTATGCGACCTCCGCCGACTACTTTTGGCCAATTTTTCAAAATTGCAATGTGAAAATCAAAAAATCGCCCTGGAGGGCTCAAATATTAACTTCAGCAGCTGAAAATTTCACCGTGGGCTAGTCTTATCATAAGTATTGAAATGCCCAAATAATATGGGAGGTTTTGGTATGCGACCTCCGCCGACTACTTTTGGCCAATTTTTCAAAATTGCTATGTGAAAATCGAAAAATTGCTCTGAAAAAATCGAAATATCAACTTCAGCAGCTAAAAATTCTGTGGTAGACTATGTTCAATGTCCTCTATCCGATGGTGCAAGAATGATTTAAATCGGTGCATGTCACCTGGGGCACCTCCCTTGTGAGTATGAGAGAAATACCTATAATTTTGTGTTAGGCTAATTCTAAGAAATATTCGTTGAGCGAGGAAATATTTCTTAGACGCCTGCTTAGCTCAAGATGGAGAGACTTTAGTCAATCAAACTACACTATTCACTTAGAACAATCCTTTTGTTACCTTTTAGATTACGAAATGATAACACAAGGAGCATTTATGTACAATTATTTTAATCAAGAAATATATACATAGATGAGCATATTATACCAAATAATTTACAAAGGGTCAAAATGTAAACTATTCTGTGTTGCCATGAGATTCGATGGCGTCAGCCTAACCGGCCAAGATTAGGCGGCAAGATTACAACACACGCGAGCTAGGCTCGGAAGATTGGTTTAGGGGGATAAATTAAAGTACACATAAAAGCAAAATAAAACAGCTTCTAAGGTAAAATAGATCAATTGATAGATGATTAACACATCGTCATCTACCAATTGATACAATTACGTAAGATATAATATTAACGTAATTAGATAAATTAAGGGTGCACGTAACCCTGAATAAAAGGATACACGATTGCCTAGGTTGGTCTGAGTACACTTCTGTTTTGGATGTTCACATTGCCTGCCTCTCCCTGGTGACCCCAATAATAGTCGCTTCGGCAGGTCTGGGTCGGAGTTCCATTTTTGTAGAGACAAAGGCTCAGATTTCCGGATAAATCTGGCCAGTGACTAAAAAGTACCACGATCTTACACGGGAAATTAACAAAGATCGCGTTATTTAAAATACTACCATGTCTGTACGCAGGAAATTAACGACGAGACACGTTATAAGTACAAAAATTACCATCTACGGATGGGTACAACGAATGTGTGGTTTCCAGAGAGCCTAGGCAGGGCTCCCTGGTCACCTATTTAGCTGGTTAGAGGCTTAAGAGAAACTACCACGGACTAAGTACTTACTCGAAAGACTGATTTTTCTAGCAACACGAAGCTGGAGCTGAACCTCTGCTTCGACAGAATTGTCACACGATAGCCTTGAGCGCGCCCCTACAGTAAGATTCGCATAATCTTGCCTAAGGTCGGCAAGATCATAAAACTACGTTGAGGAGAAATTACGTTAAGACCACGTATAGGCGGTCAGGGCAGTCCTGCTCATCACAGATTTTGATGAAACTCACAGGGTATGTTTAGTACCCCCCAAAAATAATTTTGGGCCCATAGCCCGCTCCGCACCCCATCCCCCTCAGCCACGGGGGCCGAAAAACGCGTTTTTCGGGGGGAAAATTCTGTATCAGCGCGTAATCAAGATAAATTTATTCTGTAAACGAATATAGTTAGAGGGTACATGGGGGTATCTCCCTGAATTTTTTCAGAATTTTTCATCGCATGGGGGGAGAAGGGCGGACAAAAGAAAACTTTAAATCGACATTACTCCGGAACGAAAAAACATACCAAAACGATTTTTTCGTCAAATATGTATCTTTAGGTTTACTTTCTATAGAAGTCATCCTCCGGCCATTTGAAGTGGTGGGTCAAGCTCAAAAGCTCAAAAGACTCTCAAAAAACCACGTTTTTTTACGTTTTTCTCCAAAAATATGGACAAATGGCGGAAATCGAAGAGAACCAAGTTATTCAGCGTGAAATTGTACCTCAGAATTGTGTAATTGAAAATTAATTTATACCGCGTGATCGTAAAAACTACACGCGCAGAAGTTCCAAAGAAAAAGCAAAATTAGGAATTTTATCCGAGTAGAATTTCCGATTTTGCAGTAAGACCAGCATTTTTTTTATTTATTTACATATTTATTTATTTATTTATAGGGTGCCCGTGCCATGCACAGACACCACAACAATTAATTTTCGTACAGTAGCATTACAAATTAGATTGTATTATTACAGAACTAAGTAAGCTAGTAGGTACATATAAGTAAGAAAAAAAATTAAATTAAATTTACAAATGCGGATAGAAACAAAAACCCAACTTGGCATAGAAACTTGCTGTAAAATTTTCTTAGACTGAAATTTTTTTGATTGTTTTTCTCAATTTTTTTCAAGGATTATAAAGGAAAAATTTGATGGTTCATATCATGAAATTTAATTTCCTTTTTTCAATAAGTTCGATGACTCATAAGGTTAAGGATAAATTTTTTGGTCATAACAAAATTGGAATAAAAAGTAAAAATGACGCTGGAGTTTTCAATTTTGATCAAATTTTATTATGAATTAAAATTCTTAAAAAAAAAGATTGAAAATTGTCATTTTACAAGAATTAACGAATTGACAAAATTTTTATTGTCTTTAAATTTGAAAAAATTTCTGCGTCGAGTAAAATAAAATTTTGTATGAGTAAAAAAACGCAAGGATTTTGAAAAAATTGAGAAATTACCTGCTGGAACTTTAATACACGGTTAATTTGAAATTAATTCCACTTCAGAAATCTTCTGAAACGAAAATTTTTCCTGTTGAAAAATTCTATCACTTTTTGTTTCTCAAGCCAATTTTCCTCAAATTTCAAGCTAAAATTCGGTCAAAATCGAAATCCTGAAATTATTTTACTCATTTCATTTCAATTTTATTGAGATGTAAATAGAAAAATTTCCTTTTGAGTTGTCGGACTTGTTGAAAAAAGGAATTGCAATTTTTCGTTCCAAAAAGTATTATTTTTTTTCTTTTGCAGCTCCAATGAAAAAATTGAGAAAAAGGATCGAAAAGATTTCCTACTGATGACATTTTTACAGCAAATTTTTTTCAACTTGACTTTTTGCTTCTGTTTGCATCTGACTTAGCTTTTGAAAATCAACTTAATCTTATTCTGAAGATGATTCAGGAAAATTTCCAATATCAAAAATGAGGGATCACTCGAGTTCATTTTCTTTCCAAATATCACAATCTGATTGTTCAGGTCAACCAAGTATAAACGATTCAATTTGAGTCGCGAACACTCAAATTATGTCTTTGAATGAGGCAGAAGAGAGTTTTCTTCTCACCTTTTCTCTTATCTAATTAACCCACGAGTTAGATGCTCTGAGATGAATTTTTTAATTCTTTTAGCAAATCTTTTCCTATCACGTAGATACCTATTTTAAACTTACTTGAAAATTATCTAGAATTTCAATCTCTAACCATTAGCAACCTATACTAAATAATCGATTTAAAATCTATCGACAAGGCACGAGCAGCAGAAAGGGTAGTTTTACCTCCGCCTCGCCAATTTCATGCATTATAACCATAAAAGATAGTAAATGCCGATAAGCTCATTCCCGCAGATACATTATACGAGTATTTACACTTTCAAAATAGTATATCGAAATGAATTAATGCAGAAGCGTTAGTAAGTATCGATGGCATCGTGTACTGTGTGATTTTTTACACATAAACGTTCGCCTCATCGTTGTGCTCGTATCGCGTTTAATTTTACTCGTATATTTATCGTAAACTTTTCGAAAACAATAATATTATTATCTCGTTTATCGTGTACTTTTTCGATCTCAGCTCTTCCGAAACAATTTCTGCTACGTTGGGTTGATTTCTTCAATTACAAACTTAACCTAGAACTCGACTTTTGACTGAAATGATTGCAGAAAAAAATTGTCTAATCGATGCTTCGCTTACCTATCTGTATTTGCACAAGGTATATAGCGAGAAAATTAATGGAAAATGTTTCTATTTAATCGCAAATCGTTGACTTTTAACTAAAACTCGAACCGAGTTCGAGCTCTAAAAAGACGAAAAAAAGCGGTGCTAGTTTGAAAAAAAAAATCCAAACATTAGAAGAAAACTCGACCTAAAAGAATTGCCAAAATATAGAGAAACTCGTAACGATAAAAATTCAACTTTCTTTTTACGATTTTCATCTCGTTTTTTTTTCTCCTCTTCTTCCGCTTAATATTTTTTCGATACTTTTTTAAAACGGTTTCGAGTGTTTTTTGGACTCTGTTACGTAACGAGCATATAGATTCGTTTAATGTGTGTTTTTATTAAAGCCAAAAAAATATAATTTGGAAAATACAGTCCGAATGGTTCACGAGTCCTCTCATCCTTATATAAAATGACGATCTGTGTTTCGAAAAGAAAGAAAGTAAGACAGATGAAAAATTTATACAAGAATAATTTTTTTTCCAACTCGATGGAATTGAGAATCTTGTAAAATGAGCCTTTTGTTGTCGTAAAAGTTTACCAATTTTCCATAACATTATTAAACGCAGATATTTGCCAAATAGATTTCTCCCTCCCTTTACCCCTCTGGTGGAAAATTTTTATACACACGGTTTGTTAGGTTCGACGTCGAAGGTTTTGACAGCACTGAGTGGGTTTTTCGTATATAAATCGTATAAAGTTAAACGAGTTTTTCATTTTCACTTTTTTCTTTTTTGAAAAAAAAATCCAAGGTATATCGTATAGGATATAAAGATCGAAAGCAGCTATTTATCAAATTTAAACCGTGAATAAGAAGTGTATAAGTAAGACACCCATACGTATTACGTACGTATAAGGAGGTATATTTTTCGTCGCGAGAAATTTCGCCAATCGTATAAAGATTCAGTAACCTGCACAGGCTTATCCAGTTAGGATAAAAAAATTGATACGATGACCTAGTTTTTGCAGCCTTCGCGTGTCTTAAACGAATAAATTTAAATCAAATTCGTTTTTCTTTTTCACGGTCCCAGAGTCGATCTCACATATATAGGAATAAATTCTCCTCTGGGTTCTGGGTTTTCACGTCAGACGCTCGTAACTCTTGAAAATACATTAGAAAACTTGATTGAAATTGCCGAAATAAAATACACGTTGAAATAATACATTATTTTTTTCGATTATACTACAGAAAATATATGCGTTGAGAAGTAAGTAAGGTACACATACGCAAGAATAATAAGTAGAAAAAACACCAGCACGAATAATAATAATAACAACAAGAGCAAATTTCAGAGGTTCAGCAAAGGGAAAAAACCAATAAGTACATATCGGTTTCAATGGGGCCAATCAATGTTAAGTAAACTGTTCTCCCTCGTGAACCCTTGAGGAATAGTGAAAGGTATATACAAACTGTAGTAAAAGTACCTACTCGTACAGCGAGCAAAACAAGAGCCAAGGGGAACCTCTAGAGAAAGCGAAATGAAATTCAACTTTATTCAAACATGTTTTTAAGTATGTAGGGCAGAGAGAAAACTGAAAACTTGGGCAGAAAAAACCTATGCGGCTGAAACTCGACGAAGAATGATATTTTTATTAAATATATATTTGTGTAAGCGAAAGTGATACGGTGGTAGACTATTCCCCAAAATATTGGGCTGGTTTGGAGCTATTTTTTGATGAAAGGTGGCGAAGGGGGATTTTTCGATTTTTTCAAGAAGTCTGCGGGAAAAAAATGGCTTTAGGTGGGAATAAATTCAAAATTTTTAGAAAAATTGCAAAATTATCGTTGAGTGTAAAAAATTTAATCAGTCATCAGCGTTTTCCATACACAAGTTTTTTTTCTTACCGTTGATGAAAAATAACGAGGGGTAGAAGAAGAGGAACTAGCAACTCTAGGGAATTGTCTATGAAACAACTCCGAATAATTCCCCACTGTGAAAGCTTTATGAGCTAAAAATATTTTCTTCTTGCTTATTTGCCTATACGTAGGTACATAAGGTATTGCCTGCAAATTTTGTGCATTCATTTATAATCATCATTCGTGTTAATAAAATTGCATATCAGTTTGCCGTAAATATTGGGTTCAGGTTGTCGTTTGACTGATGTAGGGGGAAGGGTAAAAATGAAATTTAATCGCCGTTCACGATTTAACTATGAAGGCTCATACATATTTCCAGACTTTATGGTCCAGAAGAAAATATTTTTGCGGAACTTCCAACAAAATTTAAACAAATTAAAAACCGAGATCAAAGTTTTAAAAAATCGAATTTAAACTTTCAAGATAAAAAAAAGCTCAATTTTTCATTCTCAGTAGGTAATTATAAAAAATTGAAGCAGCCCTTAAGAAATTGGATTAAGAATTACAGTACTGAATAATTGTCTACTTTTTCTTTAGCAAACTGATTTTCAAAACAGGGTTTGGACATCCTTAAAGGGAGCAAAAGCTTACCACCTAGTATCTTGATCAAATTTGAACAAATGATTTCAAATAATACGTACATATAATAAGGGACGTCATCACGCGATTGTTGGTTATTCGAAAGCGCTGAATTCAAATATAAATTAATTTTTTCAAACCGACCCCTCTGAACGCTCTCTGTCCCCCTCTCTAATAGCTTTGAACGTGGATAATACGCTTTAAAGTTGAGAATGACGTGTGATGCTGAAGAAAATTGTGGGTTATAGTTCATTCTGCTTTTGGACTTCGGTCCTTTGCTTAGATTGATTCACATTCATTCAATTCAGCATGTGGATTCCTACTTTTAAACGACTTCTGGAACTCATGAGAGAAAAACAAACTTACCTGATTTC
Organism: Planococcus citri; assembly: GCF_950023065.1. Classification (NCBI taxonomy): domain Eukaryota; kingdom Metazoa; phylum Arthropoda; class Insecta; order Hemiptera; family Pseudococcidae; genus Planococcus; species Planococcus citri. Next base: position 14,974,758 of record NC_088679.1, on the reverse strand, counting down.
CTAGTTGGTCTCCGCTGTTTATGTAAGTGCTACACTCCCTTCTTACGGATGTATTTCAGGTGGGGGGATTGGGAGAAATGTTTTAAAAAAAATATGATATGAGGAAATATCAGGGATGTTCCGTAAATTTACACATGTAAATTTACCTTTATTTTACACGTAAAATTACGTAAATTTACACGTGTAAAAAAACTCCCTTTTTTTTACACAGTGTAAATTTACACTTTTGCCAAAAAAAATGTGAAAAAACATGAAAAATCGAAAAATCAAATGTTGTATACATTATTATTAGTGTTATGAATCTTAGAATCTTGAATAAATGATAATGATAAATGATAATGCTATGCATGCATTATGCTAAGTCTAAACCTTGTCTGAGTCTGAACTAGAATAAAAAATTGTCATCTTCTTTGATTTTAGATAGGGATAGGCCTATATAATGTGATAATGCGGACTCCGGACAAATTTACCAGGTTTTTAATTAGTTTAACTTTATTTTATACTCATTTATAGAGTGTTAATAACTCAAAATGTTCTTAAATTCGTTCACAATCTTCACATTATCACTGTTATCAACATTTATTCCTAATTTCTGATTGGTTGAATTATTTTACACATATTTGGCGTAAGTTTACACAAAAAGTGTAAATTTACACGTTTTTTGTGTAAATGTAAAAAAAGTTATTTTACGTGTAAAGGAACATCCCTGGGAAATATACCTTCATCGCCTTAGTGATGGTTAAACTAATTTATATCCCTACCAATACTGAAAGTATGCTGATGTGAGAACTCTATTTATAGATCCGTGGCTCGTAGCTCGAAGGCTGGTGCATCAGATCTCTGACCAGCAGCTTTACTTACTTTCAGCTACTCGCGATAGCTGGTTCTCTGTCAACTTATAGATGTATAGACAGCAGCGCCTTTCCACTCCGCCCCTCTTTCCTGTCTTAGCCCACTTTATCAAGTGGATAACTTGTGCTGACAACATGGTTTTTATTCTAATTATGTTTAATTATCGCGATACATTGCATATTCTCCAATCCTGCTGGCCATTGGAGAATATGTCTCATCGAATAGGTACTTTGTGTAATACATTTTTGTTGACATTGACTACATTGTTGGGAACACCCTCAAAAGAGGCAGAAAAAGCGTACAGTGTTATGAGTAAGTAATTACTCCATCGCTAAACTAACAATTAATAAGCTTGCACTTATCATTATTGTTAAAATTATTATTCTAGTAATTAATGCGAGTTGTAAGGTAGAAGCCAGAGCTTGTATCTATTTTATACTTGATTAACCCTTAAAGTATACTTTCTGATTGTTCTTTAATATCAATAAATCACATAACTAACACTTATGTCGAATGTGTGTATTGAGTTGGTACTTTAGGATGATTAATGTGAAGAGTAGATGGTAGTTATTGAAACCTCTCCTATTATCTGAGCTATCCATGGCAAGGTACGAGTAATTATTCCTTCCCTAAGGAATAATTATTGACTCAACTACGTAAATAGGAATTATAAGAATTTCCCTCCATCCCAGTTATTACTAATTTCACTCTATCAAATTGTGGTTTAGTTCATTCTGCTCTTGGACTTCAACCCTTTGCTTAGATTGATTCATATTCATTCAATTTAGCATGTGGATTCCTACTTTCATATGACTTCGGGAACTCGTGAGAGAAAAACAAACTTACCTGATTTCCTGGCTTACTCTCCACTGTACATTAGTTTTAGTAGTGCTGCATTGCTTCTGGCGCATTCATTCTCATTCCAGGTGGGGGTGGAACAGTGGAGAAATGTTTGGAAAAAAATTGTGGGTTACCTATAAGGTGCACCGGTGGAAGTTGGAATTTGGGGTAAGTTAGAAAACTTGCTCTAGCGCCTAGAGATTTATATCTGGCGAAGTGCCACTAAAGGTGACTTGAGGGTACTACCCCTACTTCATCACGGCATAAAAATTTTCGCTATTCAGTTTCATTTTAGATGTGTTTGGTTCAATTGTATTTTGTTGTTGTTTTGAACTTGTTTTGAATCTGGTCTAAAATACAGACTTTCTATTTCTTAGTTTTTCGCATATAGCGGACGAACCGTGCGTCCTAGTGAAAATCTGATGAGAGTGATCTCAAAGAGAATTAAATTCTCTACAATTTTGTTCCCGTGCAATTTTTCTAGGACGCTCCGTTTGTGATCTACGCCTCTGCAAAGTTTAGCCTGTTCTAACTTCCCCCAATTGGGGAAAGTCAGAACAGTTTATATTTTATTCCACTGAGCGAAAGCTACTGTGTCAATCGCGCTCAAATTTTCGCCATAGGTTAAGAACCCTTATGGGAACCTACATAATAAATTTGATCCATATTGGTTCATTAGAAGGGGAGTAACAGCTGGTCAAAGTTGAAATTGTGAAAAATCATTCAGACTTGCCCCGGTGCACCTTATACCTATTCATTCAATTTAGCATGTGGATTCCAACTTTTATATGACTTCTGGAACTCGTGAGAGAAAAACAAACTTACCTGATTTCTCAGGCTGCTCTCTAGCTGTCTTCTAGGTATCGCATTGGGATATCATTATTTAGGCTTGGCAGGCAGGCTTATGCCAAAGCAATTTCAACATAAGGGTAATCAGCAAGTACAGTTTATAAAAACCAAAATCAAGACTGTTTTGGAATTTTTTTTTTATTTTTTTTTTATTCATGTACAAATAAGTAGGTATGAATGATTTTATTTAGTTGAATGTTCTCAATTTAATTTTAATAAAAGTAGTAGGTCTAGGTTTTGTACATTCTACTTTATAAAGTACATACATATAAACAAGATCAAGAAATGAAAAATCAGCTTCAAGTTCACTTATTTGAAAGCAAACTTGGTAACTAATGCAACCATCAATCAACCAATATGGTGAATGGTGATAGCAAATGCAAAAACCATCTTGCAATCAGCGAAGATGGCTTGTTGTTTTCATGATAGTAGTGGAATCGAGCCCAACCTACCATGCACTGAAATGGACCTGTTGCTTTTTAAAGCAGTTTTTCGTCAATAACTTCTTTCAACAGTGATACTATGAAAATTCTGTAACAAGAAGATCGGAAGAGAATAAAATTCATAATCGACTGATGTACTCATTGTTTCATTTTAATCAATTTAATATTCATAATAGGGAACATGTGTAAAATGATTGCTGGGGATGTAGCGATTATTTTCATATAAATTATAAAAAACTGTGTATTGTTGGAAAGAGCATAAAAAACGCTACATTTTGAACGTTATAAGTCAGTACAAGTTTCAAGTTATCTGTCACATTCTTGAGAACATCTTTCATTGAAAATTTGAATTCAATTATTTCAAATAGGTATGTGCTATAATAAGTGACTTAACACTCATAATTTTCAAAAGGTAGCATTTTTTATGTTCTCGCGTATATAATTATTTTAAGACTTTGCATGATGCCTAATTTATGTAAATGAAAATACATACTTAATTGCTACAATAATTATGATAGTAGAAATCCCCCAACAATTGCTGTAAGTATAAATTTTTCCTATTTATATCATTCTCATTCGATAGAATGATTAATTTTCTTTCAACTATGCTGAAGAAGACTTTTACACAATATACCCCATAAAAAGATATTAATAAAAAAGGAACCTCAAAAACGTACATTTCACCATAACAACAATAATGTGTTTTTTGAGCCTGATGATCGCAAAAATGCGACGTTGCCGTTAGCAGCAGTTCTGGCCTAATCGGATGCGTTAGTTTAGAAATTACTTAGGTACTTCAATGAATTCGGATAGCTATCTCCGCTTTTGCTTGACCAATGTTGAGTCCATTAGAATTTTTACATTGAACTTTTTAAAATGTTTTTAAACTTGGAGAATAAACTTCATGAGAAGGATCAACTTCAGCATCACTGAGATAACATTTGGTTCACTGAAAGAGACTGCCATCATACAATAATTTTCAACGATATTTTGAGCTGTCAAAGTGAATTTTTTAATTTTTGGTGAATTTCTAAAATTGAAAAAAGTACCCTGATCGGTATCTTGATTTTGAACAAAAAGAAAAACCTGTATCATTGGTTACTTACAATTCGAAAATTGTTAGTTTACAAATTAATGTGGGGAATTTTAATATTTTATTTTCAAATTGCTCCTCTTTATGTAGTAATATCTCCGCTTTTGCTTGGGCAATTTCCAGTCCATCAGAATTTTTTCATTGAACTTTTTAAAATGTTTTCAAACTTGGTAAATCTTAGCAGGGTTACTTTTTTTTTTTAATTTTGGGAAAATTAAAAAACAGGAAATTATTTTCTTATAAAATTCGACAACCCTAGAAGGTGGAAGGCATAAAAAAGCGAATTTCATGAGAAGGATTACCTTCAGCATCATTGAGATAAAATTTGGTTGTACTGAAAGACCATGCCATTGTACAATTTTCAACAACATTTTGAACTTTCGAAGTGTATTTTAAATTGGCAAATTTCTGAAATTGAAGAAAGTACCCTCGTTGGTATCTTGATTTTTAACAAAGAGAAAAACCGGTATTATTGATTACTTACAATTCGACAATTTGTTTATGCATTTTTATTCAGATCATCTATTTACTTATGGTGACATGATTTTAGTAATTTTCTTCACACAATTCTGTACAAATGTTGACCATCTGGATATGTCACTTTTCAATCATGCCAACACACCGGTTGAATTTGATAATGCATAAACTGGTGATACTTACTTTGAGTTGGCTGAATACACAAACAATCAACCAGAGACAATTATGCTGCTTGTAGTTCTAACTCTGGAATTATTGTAACTACAAATGTGCTACTACAGGCAGCTTTAGTTTTAGAAATAACAAATTGACAATCAATGTTGCCTGACCGGCCTTCTGGCCTCAAATAAACAACTGCAGTGTGGGCTGCGATTGAAGCATTGCAAAATCCAATGATTTATGTTTCAACAGGTTCATCAAACTTAGAATATCTGCATCTCAGGCTAAACTGCTTAAAATCTGACAAATCAGCATAGTATTCTTGAAAGAAAGTTCTGGTCTTTGCTGCCAATACATTATCCCATTTATAGTGTCTGTTGCAACTGGAAACGGCAAAATTGCCTGTGCTCGTCCATTCTCCATTATCACTTTGAAAAAAAATTACTTACTATAGAGTTTTCTTTCGTCCCAGAATTCATCCAGCTGTTGAAAAAGTTTTTGAAATTTTCATCGACTACATAATTCATCCCAATTTGCAATCCCAAGGTTCTTAAGGTGGGATGTAAAGTAGTGACGTGCCCCAATGAAATTAGTTGTATCCTGCAACTCCTCAATGTTTGGGTGAATTCAAAAATTTTTTATCCTTGCTCTTAAAAGTGTTCTTTTGTCAACTGCAACGGTGAAGCATGGATCTTTGGTGGACTATCCTCCTCAATTGAAGTGAAGTTGTACAATTTCCTTATGTGTGGTGATTAGGGTGGTCCTTATTTTTGAAGTTGGGATTTTTCCGCTTCCACCCCCTTAAGTGGTGACCTCGGGTGAGAAAATAATTCCCTATTTTTTATTTTTTCCATTTTCGAAAAATTCGGGCTGCGGTGGGCCCCTCAATTTTCAAAAATTTGAAAAAAACCTAATTCAAAGAAAAATTTTTGAAATTTCAAAATTTCGAGTTCTATCATTTCTAGAAGGTCCTTTTTGAGTAAAAAATCCTCTCATGGTGATTTTAGCCCCCTCCCATGAAAACCAAGCTGACCCCCCAGAATAACTGAAATTCGTATATCATGACGTGAGATGTCCTAAAATTGGTTGTTTGTATTCTAGATTTTCTGGTGGGGTCAGCTTGGTTTTCATAGGAAGGGGCTAAAATCGTCATGAGAGTCTATTTTGCTCAAAAAGGACCTTTTAGAGACGATGGAACTCGAAATTTTAAGATTTTAAAAATTTTTCTTTGAATTACTTAGGTTTTTTTCAAATTTTTGAAAATTGAGGGGCCCACCGCAGCCCAAATTTTTCGAAAATAGAAAAAATAAAAAATAGGGAATTATTTTCTCACCCGAGGTCACCACTTTAGGGGGTGGGAGCGGAAAAAATCTCACTTTTTTTTTGCCATGTAGTTAAGGACCAGTGGACCACCCTAGTGGTGATAGCAACGTGCATGCTTGATCTTATCCCCAGTGAATAACATATAAAAATTCTACTAGTCGTCAACATCGTCATTTACCAGTGCAGTTTCACTATCAGGATGAACCCTGTCATTGCCAGAATGCATCCATGGTTTCAGGAAATTGCTGAAGTCTATCATAAGTTTTTCAATTTGTAGCCAATCAATGAACAGTATTTTGGAAGGACCAATCTGTGAATAATGTTTAACATTGCTAGATGAAAGATTTTAGTAGATTGATTACCTAATTAATTACCTATAATATTATGTTTTTATTATTTATTTTAAATATAGTTCAAAGCCAGGGATGGAAATAAGCTAACTGAAAGCTGAATCATAAAACCTGAAAGCCGAGGAGCTGAGGAAGTTTGGGGGTTTTCAAAGCTAAAAGCTTGCCAAAAGCGTTATTTATTCAGCTTTCTTTCAGCATTTTTGCAAATCCATTATTCTGATTTCTTACTATTTGCAGTTTTGGCTATCTGTATCTTATCTGTAATCAAATTTACAAAAAAAAATTGAAAAAAAAACAACAAAAAGCAAAAACTCTTTTGCAATCAGCTAATAGCTGATGGCTTGTCTGTAATTCATGTCCAATTTGGTATTCCTATGTTCTTAAGGTAGGATGCAAAGTGGTGACATGCCCTTATGAAATTAGTTGCGTATCCTGCAATTACTCAATATATTTGATAAAATATTATTTATGGCCAATGAGATCATAAGTAGGTATCTTTTTGGTTGTTTATTATATTGTAACATCAACTATCAATCACAATGGGGATTCACACCTAGAGTAATTGACAGATGACCTGTTTCCCTAAACTGATCTGAATCAATTACTAACCCGGGCGATGGGCTCGCAGAGAGAGAAACAACAAATAACAGATTATCAAAATAAAGAAAGGTGTGTCAGTGTACATATGTACACTTTCAACACATTATATTAGGTGGTAATAATCAACAATCAACATTAAACATTACACCAAATAAACACTTAATTCTCTAACTTAAACTCACAGTACCTTTTAACGTGTCAATTCACAACTCTTGTCATTGTAGAACTGTGACAAGGTCAAGTTGCTAATTAGGCTAGTTAGCCAAATCCCACCTTGACCAGGCCTTTTTTTTTGCGGGTTCCCCAGTCCCAACGTCTCGTGGGTGGGGCTAGTTTATTGTGGAATATGGGGGTGCAATAACTTACCCGGAGGTTCCTTATCACTATATACCTGTAACATAACACAACTAGTCAACTTAATCTTAACTTACTTAATTGTAATTTGTAATAATTAATAATATGTGTTGATCCAGCCCTGTTCCAAAGTTGTTGTTACTCTCAGGGTTGCGGAACGATACCAATACCAAAAAATCAATACTGGCAAAACCACCTAATTTTTGAAAAAAATTGAAAAACTTGCAAACCAATACCAATAAGTTGACAAATGAAAAACCAATTTACAAAATACCGATTAGATTTTCAAAATTGGTACAAATACCAAAAACCGATACAAAAATTATTTCAAAATCTGTATTTCAGTATTAATTTTTTCAGATTTCTGCAAATGAACAATTCCAAAAATAAACAAAATGAGTTCATTTATTTCAACGATCACATTTCTTTGTTGTTTCTCTCTCATTTTAAACTCAATTAAGCGTTTACACTTCTTACTCTTTCAATTTTTGAATTTTTAGGCAAAATGTGCTGTAATTAGCATGTGTTTTGAAATTTTCAATTTGGTTAACTTACAGCTTACAATTGGCAGCATGGTGTTTGCTCATAGACTTTCTCAGCTCTCCACAGCTCTTGGACTACGCTTTCCAAAAATCTTCTGTGAGCAGGGTTTTGAAACCCTCACCACATCTATTATTACCTTTAAGTATATTATTTACGGTAAAGGGTTGTATTCGTGTATGTTGGTAGTTGTTTCAAGGCATATCCTAGTCTAACATACAGTGTGATTCAGATAAGACCTGAAAAATTAAAACCACATAAATTTTATTCTACTCGTCAAATTAAGAAAAAAATTCATTTGCAAAAATTTTGAAAAACCAACCCTTAATGAGATATTTGCAATTAAAGTTGTGTAAAATATGGTAACACTGCATTTAAATTTTGCCTATGTGTTACGCATTGTTACATAGCTAAAATCAGAGTGTTATCAAAAAGTGTTCCTTCTGTTATGCTCTTTTACTTTGATTTGAAGTGCAATCATTTGTCAACCAGCAATTTCTTTTGTGTAATTTACTGTGACAAATTTTGCGATGTTGCCAAAGTGAGCATATTGGTTGAGATAAATCATGTTTTATTGAGGACGAATAGCATGTTGTTTTTTTTCAAGTATTTGAAATTGAAAATCGAGTCCAGGAAACCTTTTAAAGTCATTAGTTCACAAAAATTTGAGAGTTTGTCAAAATTGAAAAATTTGATAATTCAGCATCCAGTGGACCAAAAAAGAGAAAATATACTTTAAGAGTGTTGAATGAGAAGTATGTACCTACTACCGCATTAATTAATAAAATTTGAAAAATAAATTTAATTCAACTTCAAGTTTTGATTGTTTTTCGTGTAAGAAAACATATTTCTGACTTCAAAACACCCAGTTATGGACCAAAACAGAAAAGAATGATACTCTACATTTCTGAGATCTCACTTCACTTTTTCCACCACCGCCCCCCTCAAAAATTTTCAATAGAGGCGCCGAAATGGCCAATTTTAAGAAAACAGCTGGCCCCCTTTAAAGGTCAATAACCCCGAAATGAAGAGGTTTTGGTCCATGGCGTACACAACATTTTTTACTCCTATTCGTGAGTAGAATACGTGGTTTTAATTGTTTAGGTCATATCTGAATCACCCTGTATTTTGGTTGGTCAAGGAAGTGGGGTGGGTTAAATTTTTTTGGTTTCAATATTTTTTTTAAAGGCACCCAACAATGTTTCATCCAAATTTCAAAAATCCGACGACAGAGGCATTTTACCAATTTCACACAGGAATACCCTTTAATTCTAATGGTAATTTCGGTATTGAGAATCAATCAGAAAAGTGAATTGTGAATATGAGACAAGGAGTTCGAAAGCCTCTAAGGGCCAATTTCAAGATTTTCACTTTTTTTGTGTGGGTGTGTTCTCTCGAAATGTCATTCAACTCACTTTCAATAGCTTTTTTGAACTTTTCGAACTATAGAGGAAAAAAGCAAAACTCGTCGACCTAACCTGCTTCCATGTTACTTCAATACATATAATCTACACAAGGCCAAAAAGAACACAGACGTTAGTGTACTTTACTAAATATATATACTTACCTAACATACGAGTAAGTTAGATACTGGTGGTACGTGGCATGGCAGAGCAGCCATTGTACTATAATCAACAGATACGAGCACCGAGAGGGTAGGTCGTAGCTACGAAATGGCGGAGGTTACAGTCTCGGCCTCGGCCTTTAACTCTTTAATTCGAAATTTATCTTTCACAACTGTAATTAACTTTGCGAAAGTTAAAGGGTAAAAGTTGAGGATGAGAATATTTAGATGATTTATGAGCGTTATACGCGTTGTGCGTTGCTCGCGTCGCCTTACTTATATAGCACCTAGTCACCTACCTTGCCTTTTCAGAATACGATGAGTATATGGTTTAGTTTACTTTATACCTACTTCGTGAACTGCGGAGAAAGTCAGGTGTAGGATGAGGGAGGGGAAGAGAGGGAGGTTAAATTATTTATTATATTTAGTGGAAAACAACAATTAAAATTTTTTGTTTAACCTGTTAGAGAACTCGGTACCTCTAGCTAGCTAGAGGTTCGTACTCATGATAAATCATCAACGTTTTAATTACGAGTATTTCAATCTCACAGAACAGAGATGAAGGAGTGACGTGCCCTGGCATCTACGAGAGATACTCGTCGAAGAAAATTAAATAAAAAAGTTTTTTTTTCGTAAGTGTTATGTCGTGTCTCCGCGGAAAATCTAAATAATTTATCAGTCTACGTCTGTGCTGCGAAATCCTGCTGTATCCATCTCGGTCTCTCGGTGTTATATTCGCATAGTGCAATATAATAATTTGAATATTCATTCGAGCCATGGGAGAATCGACGTCGACGTCGTCGTCGTCGTGGTATCCTACCAGACTGTAATTGTAGTCACAGTTGAGCTGCATAGGAGCTGTACGCGATGATGTTAATTCAAAAACAATGTAAATTACGTTTTGAACGCGTGTTGCGGCTGATGGCAGGTTTTACGATTTGCAAAGCGAGATGTACTACTGTTGGCGTCGTGGCTGAATATTATGATGAAGAAGCGTCTAGCCTTATTAATATACGATTAAATGTCGCTGTGTAGTTAGCTGCTGCGGTCGTCGTCGTCGGTGAAGGCGTGATTTTGCAGCTGCTTAAATGTAGTTATACTACGATACGATGGGATAGGATGAGTTGAAAGTATACGCAAATATTTGCCAGCATTGCTGAGCGTGTAATTATGTGCGGGTTTGAAAGTGGAAATATTTGGTCGGTTGGTGTTTTAAACCAGACCTTGCTCCATGTTTTTGGTTTAATTCGCGTTATTGTCGCGGATTACAGAAGTGAAATGACCTGGCCACGACCTATGATGGTTATTTTCGCTGCGTGAAGTGTTTCAATGTGTAGGTAAATGTTCACGTGGATTGTGGATAGCATTAGGAGGTGTTTGTCTTCGATTTGAAAGAAAACGAAGTTTATGGAAAGAGCATGTTGGGAACCTCTCAAATCAAAATTTCAAATGATCGAGGCAAATTTTCAATAAATTACAAAATTTATTCAATTTTCTGCGATATTACTATCAGGGTGTCTGCCGTCACAAAAAAGGCACAAAAGCGCGAAAACAGTGTAGAAACTTCCAAAAAAAAAAAAAAAAAAAAAAAAAAAATGTCTTCCCTGTTACCATTTTCCTGATCCTGTGAATTATTCAAAACAATTTCAAGAACTCGCTAAGAATGGGATCAAAATCAGTTTGTTACAGATGCTTTTTTAAAAATTGAATTTTCTTTTACTATTACGACGCAAAATGTGAGAAAATTATGGGAAAATTTGCCATTCTAAATGAATTTTGTATCTTTTTCACTGAGTATTTTAGAAGCCACTTTTTGAAATTCAATTTCTGTTGGCGAATTCAGCACTTGGTTGTTGAAGTTGTAAAAAAGATGTCCAATTCATCCGAAATTGCCAAGTTTTCTTTTGCCCTTGCTTCGCTTGGGTAACTTGGCTTTTTTCAAATTTTCTGAAAAATATTGTTCAAAAACAATGAAATAGTTTTACAAAATCTTGAGTAAGGAAGAAAGGATAAAATTTTGCAGGTCATTGCATCGAATTTTTTTCAATCCAAGGAAGTTGTCCATAAAATCACAAAAATTTCTTGACTCTGGATTTCAATGAACTGTACGAACCTTGTTACATGTTGCTTGAAATTTTTTTGAACATTTTCTCGTTCGTTTGAATGAAATGGTAATCTTGAAATTTGATATATGTACCTTCATAGAGAAAAATATCAAAAAAATCTTCTACATATTTCGTCGAGGAGCCCGCATAAGGATCTATTGCACTCCCCCCCCCCGGCCATACTTACAAAATGGTGGTCATTTTGATTGACAGGTCAGCTGAAATCGCAGATTTTGCGTTCCAACGTATGACTTGCACGAAATTTTTCAAACCCAGTATAGATAGTTCGAAAGATCAGGCAAAAATTTATCACCTGTCAAAATTTCAAGTGCTAAAGTGCCTTTTTCGATTTATTTTGGCGAATTTTTAGAAATCAAATTTACGCCAAAAATGGGGCAAAAATCAAAATTTTACCAAATTGACCAAGAAATCTGAAATTTGGGATAAGCCCTATTTTCGACATGCCAAATCGATTGGAAGCCGTTTTAAACCGTTTTGAGCAGTTCTGGAGCCTCCAGCAGATTTTTGAAACTCGAAATTCCCACAAAATTTCATCAAATGGGGATGGAAAGCCGAAATTTATTCTGCGAACTAATTTCAATTACGTTACGAAGTCGACGACAGGTGGATTTCAAGTTGTTTTGGAGTCTCCAGCGACTTTTTGAAAATTCCTGGAGCCTCCAGTAGATTTTTCAAATTTCAAATTTCCCTTTGAAGAATTGATTTCTTTTTTTTTTGGGGGGGGGGGGGCTAAAAGTACATTTTACGACATTGACGCAGTACAAAATCTCACATTTCGAATTAACACGAGCACGAGCATATTCAATATCAGCTTTGTTGGATTCTTTAATAATATGTACTACATTATTATATTAAAATATGCGCTGGTGCTATCTAGGTAAAATATTATGTACAATAATCTAAACGACATGACACAGGGATACCTACTCAATATTTCGTGAGAATGTGATAACATCAATTTTCGCCAACCATGTTTCTCCAGAAGGAGTTGAAATCAATTTTAGCATCTAAAAATCGAGTTGTGACTACTGCTCGATCTATTCAACAGATTTATCCACATTTGAGCTGATTTTCAAGCAGACACCTCTGGTGTGTGTTTTTTTTTGGCTAACATATTTTTAAAGACAATCTGGAAATAGGCTCAAATGTGGAGTAACTCTTGAAACAGGTCGAGAATAAGCCACAACTCGATTTTTAACTCTACACGTTTATTTCCACGCCTTTTGGAAAAATTGTAAAATCCTGGAGAAATTGAAAATTGCACCGGAGGCTTCAGAATGGCTAAAAAAAGTGTGAATTTTGGTTCAGCAGAGTTGATATATTCAGCTGACATTAAAACTGGTAATTTTTACGATGACTTTGTCCTTATTTTCAATTTTAGTCCTGAAAATGTTCTTTTTTTTCAGAAAGTCATTTTTGAGTCCTTAATTTTCATGATTTCCCTGAAAGAAAAAAATTTATTATTCATAAAAAAATTGTAAAAAAAGTGAAAAATTGTGGCGATGTTTTTCATTTTTGATGGGTCTACCATGAGTGGTTGCCTAAGCTGTGAAAATGTCCATATGAAGAGTGATATTCCAAAACTCGCTTTGTCCATTTTCACAACTTTTCAGGAGAGAGGAAAAACAGTTTCCCTTTAAACGGGTAAATTGGCTTTTTAGGCGAGTTTAGCACTTTATTTGGGTGGATTTATGATGTAGGAGTGTAGGTATACCTACATTTCATCCACTAAATACTGCTGAAAAAAATTTCAATAACAATGGACAAAGCGCGTTTTGGAACATTATTTTTTTTTTAATTTTTAGTGAATTGGCTATTTAGGTGCGTTTAACACCTCATTTTGGTAGGTTGATGATGTAGGAATGTGAGTTAATACTTCATCTACCAGGTACCACTGAAAACCCAACTTTGACAAAAATGGACAAAGCGAGTTTTGGAATATCACTCTTCATATTAAGTATTAGAAATCGCCGAAATCGGTAATTTTAAGGTGCTTTTTTGCTTAAAAATGGTACTTGACGTCCTTTTTTTTGTACTAAAATTCAATTAATGATACTTGTAACCTTACCTAGTTTCATGACTCATTTCTTTTATTGTTCCTAAATACACATAAGTAACTAGGAGAGTATTCACTTTTTTTAAGCACACCTAAACATGGTCAATAGATAAATATTGAATTTTCAAAAAATCAATTTATGCAGCTGAAATTTTAGCTATGGGAGTTTCAGACTCTGCTTATTCCAATTGATATTACCAAAAACAGGTGAGAACTCCCTCAGTTTTTCAAAAAAAAAGAAAAAAAAAGATAGCTCACTGTATTTTAATTTTGTTTACTATGAATAGAGATATAGGTATATCTGCGAGATTTTTAACTAATTTGTGTTGTTTTCTGGGATATTTTTCAAAAAGTTTTGCCAATAACTGAAAACAGATTTTTAATGGGGTGGATCGCAAAAGAAAATGTGGTTGGATTTTGTCTATATCCAGTGAAGACATTTATTTCGAGTTGAAAGCCACTCAGAAATTTTTGTAGCTGTGGAGGTGCCTCTCGAGGGGAAATATGGGTTCTCAAAGAGGGAACATTTCCTTAAAAAGTCGAAGTATTTTCGATCCAGCCCCTACCTAACCTGCTTTAAGAAAAATGACCGAGTCTCAAACAGTATTATTTGAGATTCTGTGTTGACCTAAGCCGTTTCCCATCAAAATTCAAGATCACTTTCAGGGTTCTACTTGGCGGTTGAAAATTTGGAATTCGCTTATTTTTTGAGTAAAATATTCATGTTTTGAGAATGGAAATATTTTGGAATACAGTGGTGACAATGTTCTGGTCATTATTACTGATTTCAAAACATTGAGAAAAATATCAAAAATCGTTCATTTTATTTCTGTTTTTTTTTTAAATTGGCAATAAATATCAAAAAATTGGCGGAACCTTGACAAGGGTCTTGGATTTTGATGAAAATGAGCCCTGTTTATACAGATTCCTCAAATGCCATCTTTTGGGGCTGTGCCAATTTTCCCAAAACAAGTTGGATAGAGGCTAGAGCGATAAAAATCACGATTTTTCAGAAATGTTCTCTCTTGAGAACCCATATCTTTCCTCCAGGTCCAGGGGCACCTCCGGCGCCAAAATTTTCTTAAAAATTTACCAATATTCGAAAAATTTGATTCAGTATCCAAAATTTTGGCTGGTTTAACTACAGGAGATATATTTTTGCTTGCTGTTTCAATTTACCTTTGTCCTTGAAAAAAATTTTCTGGTGGATAAGGATTCCTCGGTTTGTATTTTTTTTTTTTAATGAGACGCATCACGATCAGTTTATCCATTTTAGGCTCTTTTCATACGAGGTACCACAGGACCCATCGTGAAGCATTATCAAAATCGTAGAAGGGGACGCGAAAATCCCAATTACGTATGTACTTAAGATTCGAGTTTTTGTAATTTGTAAAGCTGCGATATTAAAATCAATCAAGAATGTTTTAAAATTCAAATTCTGAGAGGAGAAGAAAATTACTTAATTGAAAATTTAATTGAACAGAAAAAAATATTACTTACTTAGAATAATATTAGGTATAAAAACTAGGTTATGTATTCCGGTTTCGAACACTTCTCCAAACAGTTCATATATTTTTGCCAATTTCGGATAAATTAGATGCAATTTCAATAATTAAATTGATGAAAAAAGCGTTTACAATTCTTCAAAAACGAATAAAACAAAGGCAGTTACCTAATTAAATATAATCTTACATAGATTCGTCGTCGTTAAAATTTAAAAATATGAAAATAACATATTATTGAGAGAACTGTAGTCAATTTAATCAGACCTACTCGAGTCAACATTTAGCTGTTGAAATCACTCTTAATAAATAAAGTAACTCTCCATCAATGGTAAATTATCCTCGATTAATTGTTCGATATTAATTTTATTCAAAACTTCGGATTGTATAGCTTCTTTAATAGGTTCCTCGAGAGCATCAACTACAAGATGTCTGATCAATTCGGGTGTATATCGCATCGCATAATCGACCAAAAAATCAAAATCTCCATTACCATCCATTTCTACTTGAACTTTACCTACTTCTAATTGTAAATCATCCAAGATGGGTTTGTTTCGTAAATTAATCGATTGATTCAACGTTGCTTCGAATTGCAGGTGGTTGATGGCGAACTTAGCTTCGCCGTTTTTCTTTATTTCGTCAGTTTTACCAAAATCGTAGAAAAATTTACATTTGCCTCTGAGCCTGCCGGTCATAAATCGTACTTTTAATTGGATAATTCCTTCTTTCATTTGAACAGTGAGGTTTCCTACTCTGGCGAATTTGGATAATCCGTGTATTGTTAAAGGACCGATGTTCACTTTTAAGAAGTCGCTATCGTGTTCCAGCACTTTTTGTATGGTGAATGGTTCATACTTCTCGCGTACGAATCTTCTACCTTCTAAAATGGCCAGGTTGACTGGTGATTGGGTGGCAATCTTGGGGATTTTGGGGCTTGTTTCTAGTTGTTTGTCTACCTCGTCTTTTAGTCGTTGGTCGATTTGTTTCAAGATGTGAGGTTTGATCGATGACAATACCGCTATTCCGGCTCCGTTCAAGGCTGCTTGTACTAATGAACCTGCGCCGGATCCAACCTGAAATGAATTAGAGTGTTTTAATTACGTTTGAAATTTATTGAATCTATTTCAGTGTCGTTCAAATAGATGAAAGTGTTTTCTGACAGAGAAAAAGTTGATAAAATGCTAAATTGTATTCAAAAATGATTGAAAATGGTCAGTCAAACACTCCAAGAATAAAAAAGCTCACTTGAAAAAATTTTGCGGTGCAAAAATTGTCAAAAAAAATCATAAAACGTACAAGAAAGAACACTCCAAAGTTAATTCAAAATTAGAAAAAATTACTTACTCTCAATTCTTCTCAAGATTAAAAAAATAAAGAGAATACCCGGCACCGTAGTAGAATGATTGAAATCAAATTTCTCATAATTTTTATACATATCATTCACGAAAATTCGTTGATTTTTGAATATTTTAAAGTTGATCAGATATTTGATCATTTTATTTTCAACACATTTTCTTCAACTTTCTTCAATTTTCCATGAACGTTCTCGAATTTCTTTATTATTTTTTGCATTTTCCTCTTTGAAAAATGTTTATGATATTTTGTATTTTTTACATTTTTAAATTCATTATCAATTGTAGAAGGCGATTCGTTCGCGAACTATTTGTTCGTAGGAGAAAAACTGTTTGTGAACGAATGAATCTCTGAAAAATTGAATTGGGAATAGATGACGTGACAAAAGTTGACAATTTCAAAAAGTGAATTCAATTCGTTCGCGAATGATTTGTTTGAAATCGACTGAATCGTGATTAAATCACATCCATGTGGAAGAGATTCGAGAACGTGGCAAAGTTTGAACTTTTTCAAATCCATAAATTAGAATTGATGATGAATCGTTTGCGATCACCACTAAATAAAATCCATTGAAATATCACGTGACAAAATGCAGTCTTTCCAAGTCCATCCAAACAATTTATTGTTTATGATTCGTTCGTGAACGAATTGATCAGAGGTGAAAAGTCGAAAGAAAGTTCATCATTAATAAAATGAATCACCAATACCTGAATCAAACCCTAAAAAAGAGCATAGGTATCTTTCAAACTTGATAATACAAATTCATGCACAAAGATTCGAGGTGATTCGTTCACGAACGATTCGCCAAAAACAGTGAATCGTTCGAGAATGACTGAATCACTTGAAAATAAAATCAGGCATTACAAGATGAAATTGTCTTCAATCTGTTGATGAAAATTTTGAATGATTCGTTCGCGAACGAATTGCTCAAAAGTGGAAAAATCGTTCACGAACGAATGAATCACTAGAAATGAAATGAGGTTGGTAATCTAGGTATGAATGACACGACGAAAATCAACAGCTTTAATCGTATCCAAGACTGGATTCAATTCGTTCGCGAACGATTCGTTCAGAACCAACGAATTATATTCAATAACGGCTGAGCTGAACCAATAGATACTAAAATGAGTACACTGAAAAACCAGGTGACGGTGGTGAAATTCGACTCATTTAAATCCATTAATGAGATTCAAGATGATTCGTTCATAAACCAGTTTTCCATTCTAAACGAATCGTTCGCGAACGAATGAATCACCAGAAATCGAAATTCGGTGTGATAACATGAAGAAAATCAACAGTTTTATTTAATCGTGTTATCCAAAACGGGATTTGATTTGTTCGCGAACGATTTGCTCAAACTCAATGAATCGTTCGAGAACGACTGAATCACTGGACACTGAATCAAATTTGTACATTGGAAGAGTTCTTCAATAAGATTGCAAATGATTCGTTCGCGAACGATTTGCTCAGATGAGGTGAATTATTCAAGAACGATTCAATCACTTGAAAGTCAAATCAGACACATCAAGACAAAGCTACACAATCGTTCTTTAATCTATCAATGAAAATTTCAAATGATTCGTTCGCGAACGATTTGCTCAAAGAAAAAAACCTGTCCGCGAACGAATAAATCACCTAAGAGTCCAATTGGGTGTTCGAAAAAAAGGACACGACGAATCTCGACAGTTTTAATCATATCATCTAAAAGTGGACTCAGTTCGTTCGCGAACGATTCACTCAGACCCGATGATTTATTTGAAAATGACTGAATCACTATTGAATTCAATACAGTGAAAGATGACATTACTTTAATTGAACTGCATCAAACTCTTCAATAAGGTTGAAGATGATTCGTTCGCGAACGAATCGCTCAAATACGGTGAATCATTTGAGTGCAATAAAATTGAATCGAATGAACAACAATAATCATAAACGACAAGGCAAAGCTTAGAGTTCTTCAATTTTGAATTTATCGATGCAAATTGTGAACGATTCGTTCGCGAACGATTTGCTTAATGAAGAAAACTCGTTCGCGAACGAATAAATCACCTGCGAGTCCAATTGGATGTTTGAAAAAAAACGACATGACGCGCGAATCTCGACAGTTTTAATCGTATCAACTAAAAGTGGGCTCAATTCGTTCGCGAACGATTCACTGAGACCAGATGAATTATTTGAAAATGACTGAATCTTTATTGAATCCAATACAATGAAAGAGGACATGACTTTGATTAAACTACTTCAAACTCTTCAGAAAAGTTGAAGATGATTCGTTCGCGAACGATTCGCTCAGATACGGAGAATCATTCGAGTACAATTGAATCAAATGAGAAACAATAATCACAAACGACAAGGCAAAGCTTAGAGTTCTTCAATTTATCGATGCAAATGTTCGCGAACGATTTGCTCAGAGGAGAGAAACCGTTCGCGAACGAACGAATCCTAAAAAAACTCCAATCAGTAATCAGATACAAACGACATGACAAAACTTTGATGGTTTTAATCCTATCATCATGAAAACTGAACTGTTCACGAACGAATTGCTCAGAACCATCTAATCATTCGAGAACGACTGATTCACTGCTAAATTAAATTAAGTGAATAAGAACATGAAAAAATTTGACTTTTTCAAGTCCATCAATCAAAATTGAAGCTGATTTGCTCGTAAATGAATTACTCCGAAGTGATCAAATCGTCCACTGGTGAATTTTGAATAGGCACTTCATACGTGAGACTTCAGTACTTAGCCCTCAAGTGGTACTCTACGTCTAGGCACAGTACATATTGAATATGACTCCTTGAAAGTATTTGAAACGACGAAACTTACCGATAACTCATCATATTGCATATCAGATGATGCTTTGTCCGTGGATATTTTACCAGTCGCATCGACTTTCAAGGAAACCGTACCCTCTGCAGTTACATTAGTCAGTGTCATGTTGAAAGGTCCTGTGGATTTTGTGAAATACGTCTCTATGGTGAAATTTCCTCTAACTTGAATTTTTTTCATATGAATCATAACGTAAACCTGAAAACATTATCGTAAAAGTTTAATTTTCATATCTCAATTCTCTAGTTAGTTCAAAAATCCACCTTTATCCTCTCACCTGCATCTCATCCAATAACAAATTAACCGCCTCAACGGTGAAATTCGATAACCCATGGACAGTCATATTGTAAAAATGACCAGTCCCGAGTGTCATGTCAGTGGTTGCATTCGGCGCTGGCATAGGATCTTGTAAGACGACCTGGCCAGGAAATCCAGTAGGTATAGGTTCGCGAAAATGTTTCAATATCGCTCTGATTTGCTCGCTGATCTTGTCTACTATTTTAACATTCGTCTTGTTACTCGACACCGATGTAGTACTTTCCACGGAGGAGCTGATCGTTGATGCTTCAGTGAGCACTTGTTGTGGGGGTGTTGTGCTTGGAGATTCGGAAGTTGTACTGGATTGTGGTGTTGTTGTTGGTTCAGTGGCTGGTGATTCTGGTGAAATGGTCGAGGGTTGAATTGGAGTGGTGACTGATTCGGTGGATGGGCCTTCATTTTGAGCAATACCTGTGTAAATACAAGTAGTAGTTGAAGTTCAGTAAGAGGTTCAATGATCAATATACCTATATATTATACATGTTAAGTTTTCGATTGATACGGTTTTAGTCGATGTTATGCAGACGATTGATTGAAAATGTGTCAATGTCGGTTCGTAATTAGGTCATATTAGATATTAAACCTTCCCATCAGGTTAATGATCATCTTGATAATGTCCCTATCTGCCTTTTTAATAACATTACTAACGTGTTGATTTGAGAAAAATAGTGCGAAATGGTGATGAAATGTTCCTATTTGCAAAACGCGATAGCTTTGCTTATCAGTAATTTAGTAGGCATCTCGGTTAATCGATTGGAACTTATTGGATTTTATATATAGCACTTACGTTAGATCAACTTGCCCATATTCAAAACATCGTGAACCTATTCCAACTGAGCAGTTCTGATTTAAGGTTTAGTCCTTTATACATTTTTGTTTTTATTATAGTCCAATCACTCAAGTAAATAAATTATCATTTTTGAACTTGAAAAAAATTAATTTAGAATAGAATCAGACACACACAAGAGCCACGCATGCGTAAACAACTCTATGGCGAAACATTCGGGTTTACCAACTTTTATTCTGATGACGTTATATTTTATAATAGTTTAAACGTAGGTAATGGAAACTTTTAACAGTCAGATGTAGGAAATTTTTGAAAATAAAACCAATTTTTTCCCTGGCAAAGAGGTTTAATACGAGTAAATTTGAAGAAAAATATTTAAATAGGTAGGTACCTACTACCTACCTAAGATAATCACGTTCTGAAAATTCAAGTCTTATGTGTGAATAAATATTTCATAATTTGAAAGAGGAAAAAAGTTATGATGTATGCTACTTAGTACTTACCCAATTGCAGTATTGCCAAACAAATACTTATTATTATACTCGTCTTCATATCGAGATATCGTACCTAGGAAAATGTAGATATTCGCGATAGGTATTCTAGCGAAAAGAGAAAATTAATAACACAATATTTTATCCAAGAATTACATTCTAAACTGTACACGAGTTCGTATCGAATCAACGAACGATTGCAGATTGAGCAAATGTACGTCGGAGTATTAATAATCGTAGATAGTAGAATAACAAAAACGACCTTTGTCTTTTTGATAACAAATCAGTATAGGTATAGACTCTGTAGAGTTCGTAAGATATTTTGATGCTACTTAATTATTTGAAAAACGTATGTACGATTCATTGCTTTGTGAGCTGTGATAAGTATAGTACTTGGTATTTTATAATGTAGGTATTGGGAAAAAAAGTGGTTTTTTTGTTGAAATTTTTTGTCATTTTTATGTCATGTTGTATTGTCAGAGAATACGTAAAAAGGCCCGTTTATCGAATATGATGAGTTATTATACTTGGAAAATAAGACGATGAGTTATTTTGATACAGACCTAAATGTAATTTTTTATTATTCGAGGTTAGAATGTGTTCGAGGTTTTTCCATGAGTGCGAAGTGTAGCGTGGAATGCCTATACCTATAGATATTAATTGTTTTGTTTGCGGTATTTTAATGAGTCGAGGGGGGGGGAGGAACCAAGACTATGGTGTAATTAATTGAAGAATTATTCTGGTATTTCATAATTTTGATAATTGTTCTGCATAAGAAACCTGAAAAAGTATCATGCCTATTTTATTGACCCTTCCTAAAAATTGAAATTTTTACTCACGAGGGAACCTTCACAGTTTATCAATAACTCTAAATGAGCTGGAATTTGGCCAAATTTTGTGCTTCTGAAATCAATTTTTCGATTCTTGATTCGTGACGAATTTTAAAATTGGTTTAAATAGAGCAAGGTGTTCGTATATTAATTAGTGATTCTGTCGTTCGTGAACGATTTTTGTCATCTGAGCAAATCGTTCGCGAACGAGTCATCTGTAATGTTAATTATTATATTGAACTTGAAGAGATGTTTCGTCGGTTTGCATTCTCGAGTCTGATTTCATTTCCAAGTGATTCAGTCGTTCCCGAATGATTCGTCTTTTTTGAGTGAGTAGTTCGCGAACGAATCATGGCATAATATTTTATCTGGTTTGATTCATTGATTAATGCTTTCGGGTTCGATTTTTCGTCTTTAATAAAATCGTTCGCGAACGAATCGTGCCTATTCTTCAATTCATATTGATTAATTTGAAAAAGTCAAATTCTTCCACGTTCTTTTTCATCGAATTTAATTTATTTGCGATTTATATAGTCATTTTCCAACAGAGATTCATTCGTTCGCGAACGATTTTTTTCTTCTGAACAATTCTTTCGCGAACGAATCGTCCCCATTCTTCAATTCTTATCGATTAATTTGAAAAATTCAAATTTTGAACGACTTGTCGATTCTGAACAAATCGTTCGCGAACGAATTGAATCCAGATTTTGATGATAGGACTATAGAGTTGAGTGTCGTTATGTCATCTGCACTCAATTTTATTTCTCAGAGATTCATTCGTTTGCGAACGATTTTTCTCTTCTGATTTCTGAACAATTCGTTCGCGAACGAATCATCCCCATTCTTCAATTCTTATTGATTAATTTGAAAAGGTCCAACTTTGTCACTTTTTTTCCCATTAAATTTGATTTAGTCGTTTTTGAACGATTTGTCGATTCTGAACAAATCGTTCGCGAACGATTTTTCTCTTCTGATTTCTAAAGAATTCGTTCGCAAACGAATCATCCCCATTCTTCAATTCTTATCAATTAATTTGAAAAGGTCAAATTTTGTCACTTTTTTCTCATTAAATTTGATGTAGGTAGTCGTTTTTGAACGATTTGTCGATTCTGAACAAATCGTTCGCGAACGAATTGAATCTACACTTTGATGCTAGGATTAATATTGTTGAGTGTCGTAATGTTGTCGTTATGTGATCTGTACTCAATAAATAATTGATTTCTATGCTGAAGTTGACCTTCCTGTTCAAAATTCAACTTTTAAAGTCAATTGGGTTAGGTTAATCGAAAATCTGAGATAATGGGTTGAAAAGTGTAGGTAGGTATTGTTTTACAAGTTGAAAATCTCTGCTATAAAAAAATCCAAAATCGTCAATTTTTGCAGCAAATTTTTTTAAAATTCTTGTACGTCCCACCCTCAGACCCTCACCCCTTCCCTCCTCATAAATTGCTGCGATTTTGGACTCGATCTGAAGCCTGTATTAAAAGCTGAATTTTTTTCCAGTATTCTCGAATCGATCCAGATGGTACTGTAATCATTCGATAGCCAAAAATTTAATCCTGTCAGGCGGATGAATCGAAAATTCGAGATGACAGGTTGAAAAATATTTTTTTTTTCAAGTTACAAATCTCAAATTTATTTTAAAAATCCAAAATTGTATATTTTTGCAACGAATTATTCAAAACTTCTTCCATCTCATAAATTTACCCCCCCCCCCCCCCACAACGAGTACTACATTTTCGAATCGATCTGGCGTTTTCAGCGAAAATTTACTTCTTTCCAGAAATTCTAAATCGTTCCTGCAGGATTTGGAACGATTCAAATCAAAAGTAATGTCGTTTTTGGGGACTAGATTCATGATCGGTGGTTCGAATCATATTTTTGCTCTTGTAGTTCTCTTTATTGGACGACATTACGTAATTGCATATTACCAGCAGCTGTTGCCAAGTTTATCTCAATTTTACAAAGATTTCATCAATTGTTAGCTTTTATTCTGTTCGTCAACATTCATCAGGAACCTTCATTTTGAGTTGAAACTTACTCTGAAAAAATTTCAGCTCCGGAGGTGCCCTTGAAGGGGAGATATAGGTTCTCAAAGAGTAGATATTTTCGAAAAAATCATAGTTTTTTGCTCCAGTTCCTACCACTTTTTTTTTTGTTGGGAAAATTGGCAAGTCAAAAATGATAGTACCTATTTAAGATTTTGTGTAGAATCATACTATTGCCGCCAAAATCCCAAGATCTTTTTATAGGGTTCTATGAAGCAGAGTTGAAAATTTGAGATGGAAAAATTTTCAAAACACGAATTTATCGAAAAATACGAGTGATTTGCAAAATTTTTAACCGCTCAGTAAACCTTTAAAAGTGATCTTGGATTTTGACGAAAATAGGATATCTCGATTGACGCACAATTTCAAACAGTACTTTTATTTGGGACTGTGCTATTTTCTTCAAAACAGGTTGGGTGGCGACAGGAGCGAAAAAACAATGATTTTTTGGGTCTCGTATTTCCCTTCCAGGAGCACCTTGTAGGTTGAACTTTTTTGTGAGTCAAGTTCTACTCAAAATGAAGGTCTCTATTGAATTTTGTCAAAATCTGCTGGTATTTTTTGAGACGATTCAACTTAATAATCCATGATTTAAAACTCTCTTCCGAAAGGACACCTTTACGCCCATGTTTTGCTAAATTTGTTAAAATTTCTTATATTTTTTTTGGTCATTTGCAGCAAGCAGCATTTTCCATGGCATTTTTACGGTGTTTCTGTGATGATAATTTTGATGTAATTTTTGAAAAATTAAATTAAATTTTATTTTACCAAGTTGAGCAATTTAAAAAAATTTTCATAGCATTTGAGCAATTTTCGGATATTTTACTGAAATTTCAGAAATTTCCAACTATTTTCGTGGCTCTTTAACAAATTTTGAAGTAATTTTTCCAACGTTTGGTCAGTCGTGCTGATGTCTTATCAATTGATGGAGAAGTCAGTTCGACAAAATATTGTGATTTTGATAGATTCTTTTGCAATTTTGAGAATATTTAATTATAATTTTTAATAATTATCTAGGCGACTATTTTGCAAGGTTTTTATTCAAATTTTGAGACACATTTCGTCGAGTGTTTGAAATTTTAGATATCAATTTTTGGTAAATTTGAGATGATTTTGATGCCAATTTTACTATTTTTATGATACTAACTCTGAGTAAGGATATATGTTATTTTTTCTACATTTTTTTTTCTATTTTCTTGATACCGAACAATTTATGAGCCATTTGCCATAAATATGAAATAAATTGTTTGGTATTCGTAAAAATCACGAATTGACGAATTTTTAATTAAAATTTAATCATGACAGCAGAACTATTTGAGTCAGCTGAACGTATTGTGTGGCTCTGATACTTATTGCTATAAAGATCAACCCAGATTTTTCGTCAAAAAACTGGTCCAAATGTTGGATAAAGTTTTAATAATTGATATAGTAAAAAGAATACTTAGGTGAAAACCGGAAAGATAAACGAGACTTTTTATTAATAGTCAGGGTTGGTTCTCTACGTGTAGACTATCTTTGTCTACATAGTCTACGTTTGTCGTGTAATCTATGTAAACTTCATGTAAAGTAGACTTCCTGTAGACTACGTGTAATGTATGTCAACTTCGAAGTTGCGTATTCCCAAATAATCTCCCTTCTTGCTAAAAATTTGTCATTTTTTTGCAAAAAATTACCCTCACTTTTTAAATGAAAAACTGAAGAAACAAAATCTTGCATTTTCGACAAAGATTGTGAAAAGGTAAAATTTTCTTACCAATAATTGACGATGTCTACTTCTGCTAAAATTTACACTTTTGCTTTTCTTAAGTTTTTTTTCTTTCCAAACGTTGTCAAAAATAAAGTACTTGCTCGTTTTTTTTCCAAAAATTGAAGAAAATTCTTGTTTTTTCAGCCAAATTGCTGAAAATTTTCATTTTTTTCAAAAACTTGAAAAAGCCATTATCTTTTTTTTTCAAATTGTTCAAAAGTTTCATTTTTTTACCAAGAAATGCAAAAATCTCGTTTTTACTAGTAGAAAAATTAGGGAAATGCTTTTCCTTTGTGAGAGATTCGTATTCTCTCTTTTCAGCTCGACAAAATTGCTGAAGATTTTCACATTTTTTCAAGAATTACCTATCCAGAAGTCGTTTTTCTGCCAAAAATTGTCAAAAACTGAAAAATATTGCTTTTTTGCCAAGTAGGTTATGTTTTTTTAACGCGGATTCTCAAAAATTTAGTTTTTGAAAGTTTTTTGAATCTCGTTTTTGAACATTGTTTGGATTTTAACCACAAATTTTTAAAATCTTCTGCCCAAAATCCATGTAAAAAAGGCTTTGATTCTAAAACAGAAAACAGTTTTACTTTGTAGTTTACATAGTTTACATAGTCTACAATGTCTACATGTAAACTATCGTTGTCTACAGTAACGTTGTTTACGCGTAGACAACGCGTGTAAAGTAGACTATATAGTCTACTTGCCAACCCTGTTAATAGTTGAAAAAAGCTAAGTAAATTGTTCGAAATTTCGATTTTTTTTTTCAAAATTGATAATTTTTTAACGAAATTTCAGAAACATTAACCAAAATGGTGAAAGCAAATGCAAAAACTATTTTGCAATCAGTGATTAGCTGATGGTTTGTTTTACATTAGTTCTGTCGTCAATATGTACTATCTTTTTTTTATTTGCGATACTTCACTAATTTTCAATCAATTTCAACTAATTTTAAGACATTTAAACAAATTTTCAAAGCAATTTTTGTAGAACTTTTCTCAGCGTAAGTATCTTGCTTTTAAATTGATTTAAGGCGATTTTAAATCACTGAAAGGTCAACTAGGTAAACAATTTTCTGTTTGCCTACTTTACGCATTAGTATTCTGACAAATAATCATTAAATTTCGAGAATATTCATTGATTTTTTCGTAAGTGATTTAAGGCAGAATTTTACTCAAATTTTGAGACATTCTCACAACTTTTGGTCGTTTTTTTTTTCATTTCAAGAATTTTTAGCAACTTTTTGTAACTGGTTTCTGTTTGTTTTCTACCACAATTATTGCTTATTTTAGTTATTTTGAACTTGGGGCTTTCTTCTTTTTTTTTTCTACCAATTTGGAATAAAATATGTTTACAGAAAAGAAGGAAGATTTAAATCACTTTGTAGACTAAAAATGATTCGTGATTGTGATATGAATTTTATTTTTCCCAATTCTGTGCTCTAGAAGGTTTTGAAGTCAACTTCTGTACCACCTGAAAATTTTACCCATGTCATAAGTAGTTTGACATTCTGAATTAATTGGGAAAAGTGAATTGGTAGCAGATCAAGAAACGTCGAGTGTGTTGTTTTTTGAAATTACTGAAGAAAAGTCAACTTTTGTTGGATGCTGCAGATTGGCTCGAAAATGAACTAGCTCAAAATTTGGATTTGAGGTTTGAATGACATTCTCTATTCTCTATCAGTGAGCCAAATTTCAACCTCAATCAAAGTTTACTTTGATTGTTTAAAAACATACAAAACAATGTGAAATTTGGGGGAAAATAATGTTTAAAAGAAGTAAATAGGTATTTGGTATTTTTATTAAATAATTTACATAATTTTGTTCACAATAAGAGTTAAGAATATTGCTAGAATAAAATAGTCAACAAAGCATTCAAAATTCAGCTAAAAATATTTTTTAAAAGTAAAAGGAACTTGAAAGTACGTATTCTTAATTAATAGACAGCTGAAAAATTCAGGATTTGTTACTAAATGGCCCCTTTTAATGTGACATTTTTCAATTGTTTACATTTATTACTGATGAAAGGTTTCTGGAACCACCATCTTTTATCCACACATTTCGCCATCTCAACTCCGGTCGAATTTGAGCCATTATTAATCCGAGGTTGAACTTCCAGTAAGGGAGGAGCATTTGTCGTAGAGATATTTTTCGCACACTTATTCCTCAAGAAGGGTTTCTGGAACCACCATCTTTTATCTGCGCATTTATTCGTCTCTGGTATTTGTTCGGTTGGTGCAGGTTTCTTCTCTGTTTTACATTTATTTCGACGGTAAATTTTCTGCCACCATCTTCTGTCATCTTTACAAGGCGTCGAGTCATTTCTCAGAGGAGTACTGAGGGTGGTAAATGGAGTGGTAATTGTCGTCAGATTGGATGAATTGGTCACTGCTGCGATGGTTTTATTCGTGATAGTTGTGTAATTAGAAGTTGTCGATGTCGTCGTGGAATTCAGCTCGAGTAGGGTTGTTTTATTTGCAGATTCGGTGACTCGTTCTGGTTTAGAGTATTCTTTATGTATGAGTTGTTTTAAATGACTGGTGATCAATGTTTCCAATTTATCGTGCAAGAGATCGTACATAAAATCATTGATATTTGGGTACAGTTCGCTTCCATTTGGTTTTTGAATATTTATCGATCCGAATGCTATTTCTAAATTATCGATAATCCAATCTTTATCGAATCTTGTGTTCGCAAACAGGGTCAAATTACCAATGGTGAAGTTTTCGGTGCGATTTGAACTCATAATAGCGAGATTTTTACCATGTCTCCATTCGAAATATCCTTTCAATTCGTGAGTCATCAATGTAATATTAAAACGAACTCCTGATCCGTCGTTGTAGGCAAATAATTTGGCTTGTTTGAAATTATTCAATCCACGTATCATTACGTAAGGCAGTATTAAATTCATATTTCCCCATTGCTCGGTTATCGTGTTATTGATACAGTAGGTATTTTCGGCTTGAGATTTTAAAGCTGTTTTATTGAGTGGAGATAAAGCGTTCGATAAGAATGGAAATACGCTCTCGAAGTCTTTGATTTTCTTGGGTAAATTATTCGTCTGATTGGCTTTATTGGCAGTGCGGTTATTTACCTCGTCCACGATTAGACCAATTGCTCGGATGAATTTTGCACGATTTTTACTCGATTTGCCAAATTTGATCTATTGGAAAAAATTCACAGGGTAGAATTAATCGAAATTATACAGATGATAAGAGTGCTGTACAATTTAGAAGAGATAGGTAATTACCTCTTGATCATTGTATACAAGATCAGTGTCGTTGATTCCATCTGATCTCATTTGATGGATTATTCTACCATCGTATTCCTTAGCGATGAAGAATTCACCCGAGTCTGCTTCCTGAGTTTTATTCAATTGATAAATTCCTCTGATTTCTAAATCAGGCGGATCGATCGACTGGGTTATCTGAAAATAATGCAAATATTAGGCGATACTATTGCCTGTATCTAAAAATTAATTCCTATAATTAGGTGGATAATTTTTTTTTTTTAAAACTCACTTTGATTTGAAGATGGAAATCGCAGATGACCGAGGTAATTTCTGTTCTTGGCTTGAGAGGATTGTTATAGATTCGAGAAACCGTTACGTTTTTGAACTTATAACTCTCGTCTGTGAATTCCCTGGATGTTAAGTCGGTCTGCTCTTCGTCGATGTCCAGTTTTAGAGAGTTTGCCAAATTGTGAACTACGTACGGTTCCGGCCTCAAGCTGAATAATTTTTTCACCAAGGTTTGTATTTTATCGGGTTGTTCGGATAAATCGGCGTAAATATCTGTCGAGGGAGTTTAATTAGGTTGAAATTTATCGATTGATGGAGAAGTTTATTACTATTAGAATTAATTTACCTGTCACGGATAACAGCACGAGCACCCCGAATATTAAAATCTTCATTTTGCTAATCGAACAATTTTGATTTAATGTTTATAAATTTATCACGATTCGAGTTGTGTTATGACTGAGAACTTATCGACTGAATCAACTGCTGAGATGAGTTGGTTTATATTTACTAGACGAGCCTTTGTACAGTTCAGCCTATCGAGATATTGATCGTGGTTTCGTTATAAATCGAGATCTACTTACTCGTGTGTAAAGTTCTAAGTATGTTGCATATCAAGTTGAATGGATTGATTATACCGGAAATGATTACGAAGATTTAATGATTTTTTTTTTTTGAAATTTGTGATAAGTATAGGCTACTTACTGGTAGAGTAAGTTTCATTTGGATGTTCATCGAGTGACGATCAATTGAATTGATAAACGATAGGTTGAAATAATACGAGCGTTTTTCTAGGATGAGACAATTTTCAGAAACTCTTTCAGATTTATGATACGTAGCATGTGTTTTGATATTTTGTTCTAGAGAATGATTCGCAGCAAGTATGATATTATCCATTATTATCTCCTTTCTCAAGTCTGAAGACATTGTGCAACATGCATGGCACATTTTTTCTTCTGTGTAGGTACTTTCTTTGAAAAGTGTCTTGTTCGAAACAATTTTGATGAGAAAATGTTTTAAATGAAATTTTTTATCAGAATGATTCTAATCTTTTTTTAAACGCAACATTTAGAGAATAAGTAAACTTATGAGATGAACTCTTTGAATTTACTAAGCTCCGAGTATATGTCCCAATTGGAAACAAAAAATCGAAAGTTTTCGATTTTTGGAAAATTTTTATAAATTTTGAAACTTATATCAACTCCACTCGACCGAATTTTTTCACAATTTCTGCCCATTCTGGAGCCTTTAGCTTGTTTTTCGATTTTTCCAAAGTTTAAAAAATTTTAAACTCGTCTGAAACCAATTCCCCCAAATTCGAAGTTCATCATTTCGAGTCATTTTGGAGTCTCTAGCGTAATAATAATTCGATTTTTCCAGAATTTTGAAATTTCTCCAGAATGCATGGAAATTTAGCTTGAGGCAGTTGAAAATCGACTTGTGGCTAATTCTCGTCCTATTCAATGAGTCTATCCCCGTTTATTCAGATTTCCGGACGAACACCTTGTGTATAAATACAAGAAAAAACATGAAAATTTCGAAAATTCTCTGCTCTCAAAGGGAAATTTTTGAAATTTGCTTGAATGGCTTTGTCTTGCATAAGATCAAACCCCATCTCCACTCCGTCTTCAATTCGCAATTTCACCATTTCCAGTCATTGTAGAGCCTCCAGCGCGAAATTCAATTTCTTCAGAAGACGTGGAAATTGATTTATTGGGTAGCTTGACGAAAAGTTATGGTTCCATTCTATATCGTCTATTAGACGAATTTATTCGCATTTGGCCCAATTTCTGAGCGATGCAACTAATATTTTTCAGGCAAAATTTTGAAAAAAAAAATGTAAAATTGGTGTGTGATTTACTTACAATTATCACCAAGAAGAAAAAAGGAAATTCTAATGGTGATGCTTTTTGGTTTAGACTCAAAAACAAAAAGCAGCGTGAGTTTTTTAAATTTTAGTTTTTTTTTTGTGATCAGGAGAGACTGTCAAAGTTGCAAAAATGGCCGCTTTTGCCCTACTTCAAGAGTTCGTAGCGACATACATCCTTATTGTTTTGCGAAAATAAAAATCATTTTCGGATTCTAAGCACTTTTTTAAGCAAATTAATCTCCCCAATTTTTGATTCTCGAAGTTTCAAGCGCATAAGAAAATATTTATTAAGTATACAAATAAAAATGTTTCGAATGCGCTTGAAACTTCGAAAATCAGAAATCGGGGAAAGTAGTTTACTTAAAAAAGTGCGTAGAATCCGAAATGGACCTTGATTTTTTTCGCAAAACAATACTGATGTCGCTACAAACTCTTGAATTAGGGTAAAAACGGCCATTTTTGAAACTTTGATCATCTCTCCAGACCACAAAAACAACTCAAATTGAAGGACCCCACTCTGTGTTTTGTGCTCAGTCTGTGTTGCTGTCGTGCTTAATTTTTCCTGAGTGGTCTCTCACTTTAAATATACGAGTACTTACTTCCTTCTACAATATTTTTGTAGGTTAAAATCAACACATGTTTTCATTCAACATTTTAGTGTATTATTTAAAAATATTGAAAACCTGTATTTCAGTAATTTTTGGTTAATTTGGCATCCCCATTAGACCCAAAAACCAAGAAATTCATGTCAACAGCGACTTCCAGAGAACAATCTTCACCTTACAGAGGCCGCTCGAAGAGATTTAATAACGCACTAAAATTTTTGAATACCTACCTACAACTAAATTCACTTGATTTGTACAGGGACAGGGTGAAAAAGAACCCTGTTTTTTTACTTCTCAAAACACAAGTTTTCAAAGCGTTTTCCCTCGCTTCGCTCAGACTTGTTTTCTTTTATTTTTCAAAATTGAAATCTAGAAAAAAATAGTGTTCAAATTTCAAACTGTTAAAGTGAAAAAATAAACTTCTTGCATGAAAAGTATCGTTTTTACGCCTCTCGAAATGCAAATTTTCAAGAGCTTTCACCCTCTCTTGGGCTTGTTCTCTTTTCTTTTTCCATATTAACATCTTTTTAAAAAAAAACTGTCAAATTCTAAAATTTTAAAAGCCCAAAAATGAAGGAACATGTAAATTGTTCAAAGTTCTCTCAAAATACAAATTTTCAAAAGCAATTTGCCCTCGCTTTTCTCAGGCTCGTTCTCTTTTTTTCAAAATCAAGTTCCTAGAAAAAACATCGTTTTTTAGGTCTCTCGAAATCAAATTTTCAAAAATTTTAGACCTTGTTTCGCTCAGGCCAATTTTTGTATTGTTATAAAATTTAAAAAATTCACATTTGGGCCCTCAAAAATCCAAAACAGAAAATTATAATTGTTATACATGAGTCATATGAATATGATATCAATATTGACAAAATTGGTATTTTTTTCCTGTACCAGTCGGAAAATTTTCGGTCAAATCTCCTCCCCTTCCCCTCCCCTCTTAAATGACCTCTTTATAATTTCGTTCGTAGAAATGGGGCTGCATTGGCTCTCAACAGCCTCGAACCGTATATTATTTCCTGGAGGCTCAAGTTAGAAATTCAAACTGATACCTAACTTATAGAAACTTTAGAGAAAATGAGACCAAAGTCCCAAGCTGAGGTGGAAAAATGGGAGAAGATGGCTTAAAATGTTCCAAAATTTAAGAAATGAACAGATAGGCCCCTCAAGTTAGTTGGAATCGAAATGTCACGCCATTTCAATTTTGTTTCAAAATAAGGGGACTGGAGATGCATTGAGGGGTCGTATGCGAAAAACAAGCGAATATTCGAACTCAGCATCCTTCGGTACCTAAAAAACGATATATGTCACTCGATATTTTGAATTTTTCGTTTTATTTTGTCCAATTCAAGGTAGAGGGGAGACTTGGAAGAGTCGAATCGAAAAAATAAGCTTATATTCGAACTCAGCGCCATCAAATCAGTAACAATCGATGTCACATCGATTTTGAAATTTTTTTCAACTTTTACCTAAATTGGGGACCCTTGTGCTTCAAAAGGGGGTGTGGAGACCCCATTTCGAGATTTGTTTTGTTATAAAGTAGATGAAAATTTGTCTTCGCCGTGTAATTTTCAACGTATCTCTGAAAAAAAAATCATACTGATGCGGAAATTTCCATTCCTTTCTGTTTGGTTTGGGAGGGAGGGGGGTGAGGTACGAGGTACCACTCCAAATTGGAGAAAAAATTGAAAAATTGTCCTGATAGTGTGATATATCGAATTGTATGTTTTCAAAGTTGCTGAACTCGAAAATGAAATTATTTTTTTGATTCGGCCCCTTCTGACCCCTCTGCGTCACCTCATCGGGGTCAAAACTTGAAAAATTGTAAAAAATCGTGTGACATATCGAATAGTATGTTTTTGAAGATGCAGAACTCGAATATGAGCTTATTTTTTCGATTCGATCTCATCCAAGTGCGTAATGCTGCATCCATTCGCATGTGTTCTTAACATGTAGTGAAATTATTTTTTCGATTCGGCTCATACCGTACCCTCTAAAATGCTCTTTTTAAATAACTGATTTCAAAATGACGAATCGTGGTTTTCTTAGAATCCAACGTATTGATGTGTTTTTATTTTATGGTTATTTTTTGTGAAGTGAGTCAAACTTTTGAACTCGTACTACTCGTAATTTCGACCAACGAAATACCCAAAGCTGCCAAGGTGAGGTGGAAAGATGGGAGAATATGACTTAAAATGTTCCAAAATGCAAGAAATAAACAGATAGGCTATTTCACTTAGATTTCGAGGTAATTACACGTAATCTCCCATCCATTTCACAGCTGAAAAAATTGACATGGTGACAAAATGCTCTGAAATTGTGGAAAAATACTGATTTTCAAAACTTTGACTTATTCAACTCCCCCCCTCACTTTGTTATACATATACGCAATTCGAAGAATTAACTGAAGATAAAACAACCATACTTGCATTTTCTACATTTTTAATTATAATAATAACATGAACACAAGCCACAAGCACATCATGTTCGAATCATATCCAACTTTTTTGGATTACTATTTACAATTCACGTACGACGCTAATGCTATCTAGTAGCATAAATATGTACAAATATACGACATAACACACTTCTTAATTTTTTTCCGACATTTTCACACCCCTAACTTAATTACCTACCTGTATACAGTATTTCTTACTCGGAAAAATTCTTGAATTCAAAGGGAATGGAAATTTTTTTTAAAATTTTGATGCTTAGTTGCTGATAATTTCCTTTCCAAATAAGTTTATGTGACGAGTTACTTCCCAATATTTACATCGTCGGATTTTCCAAAAAAAAACCTACCTAAATTTTTAGACAAAATGAACCAATTTCGCGAAGGGAGGAATTCTTCTAAGGCTGGTGGGGGGAGGGAGGTCTTTTTCTGCTCACGAAGTATTATGAAATGATTTTTAAATTATCATGCAGCCATTATTCTATACTGATTTCTTCTTACTCTCCTCCTTTCGTCTCTGTGAGGGGAGGGGGAAGGGGAGAGGGATTGCTTCATCGCATTTCTAAAATCAGTTTTTCAAGTTCGTATCGTTAAAGTTGATTTTAGAAGCGCTGCGAAAATAAGACTGAAAGGTCGAATCGTCGAGTTTATAGCGCGTAAAACCACGCTTTTAACGAGTTGGTCCATTTATAAGCAATGAAAAATGTATTTAACGAATATGGTGGCCGTTTTGAACCTTGATTCCGGCGAAATAAAGAGAGAGTGTTACGACTTCTTGTATACGTATATATTTACTCGTATATGAGAGATGGATTTTGATGTATTTCGAACAACACTAATCCTCCATAGAATGGTTTAGTTTTTAGTTATTGATTCGATTACGATGATCGGCGAAGTGTGGAGGCGATTTATGTTTAGATTTTACGATTATCTCTTTTTCTGCGCGATAAAGAGTTCGACTCGTATATGAGATGAAAGTCGACTGATGGGCAGTGCAACTTCTCACATAAGCTCGTATGGCTGGCTGGAGAAAGAGCAGCGACAGGGAAACGATGGAAAGTTATTTTGGCAAATTTCTCGGCGCGTAATTCAAAAACACGAATAGCGTTTATTTTTCGTTTATTTAGTTTTTCATTTGTTTTTTGACTGTTACGATGTACTCTGTTCGCAGGAAAAAGTTTTTATTTGTTTGCGCTTATGTGTTTTGTAACAACATCGCGCGGCAGCATCAGCAATAGCAGCAGCGTCGTCGTTTTTAAAAAGCAAGAAGAAATTTTTCTCGGCACACGAAATCATTTAATATATGAAACAGCTTCGCCGTATTCAATTTTTTTTCTCGTATTCGCGTTCGCGTTCGTTTTTCTCTTTTGTTCTACTATAAGCTCGTGTCTTTGGGTTTTTCGGAGGATTCTGGAATTTATGTTTGAAGTTTTTATTTTGTTTTAAAACTACATGCCTTGTTTATCACCTCTAATAGCCCACTATATTATATTTTATGACGCTATAACTATTTACTTTTCGATACACGAGACCCTTTCCCCCCTCCGTTGGTCCATTCTCACACCCCTGGCTTTAATATCAACAACGATAATGAACGCGAGATGGTGTTTTTCCTCCTTACGAGCTGATGTAACACCCTCTCGTCGAAAGTGCATCAGTTTTTCAATTTTTATTTCTCGCCGGGTTTTTTTTGGACGAGGCTTTAAATTGGGCGAAGATACGTGTTTTATGATCTAAAAGGCAGCAGCAGGGTTGTATATTCGATGGTACAATTTTCTTCGAGAAAAATACCAAAAAACGAGATTGCCTTTGATTC
Organism: Planococcus citri; assembly: GCF_950023065.1. Lineage (NCBI taxonomy): Eukaryota > Metazoa > Arthropoda > Insecta > Hemiptera > Pseudococcidae > Planococcus > Planococcus citri. The sequence goes on along the minus strand of NC_088679.1, from coordinate 14,938,970 downwards.
GAGATATTTTCTCATGCAAGAGTATCTCGTACATTATGTTATATGTATATACGAAGCTGCGCGAAATATTAGCCACGAGTGGCTGAGCGACGAGCTCATGTTGAAAACAGTCTGATTTTTTTCTACTCTGCTATCGTCTCCCTACCTCCTTCGCTATCGATATATATGTTACGTCCGATGATAAATTTTTCAAACCGTGTGCAGAAAAAAAACCTCGGGTAGGTTTTTTTTTCTGGGATACGAACCGAAGGTATTTTCTTTCCCCATCGTATAGGTACCTATAGAAATATTAGGTACGAAGAGTCGACGACGAAGCAAGCAAGGTTAAAGGAAAATAAAATTTCCATACGATGGAATCAATTTTCTCAATACGTTTAGAAAATTTATTGGTAAATTTTTTTCCATCGAGAACGATAAAAATAACTGTCGATGTCGGTTCAGATATTTTAGAAACACTCGAAACACGTGTATATATTTGAAAAAATTTCGTTTCGAGAAACCTAATAACGCGGGTAATAGTACCGAAGCGTGTAAAATTCCCCTACAAACAAATCACATAAGATGTCTGAAGATTGGCTGCGTTCGACTCTCTCTCTCTCTCTCTTCGAGACTTCGAAAGCGATGAAAATTTTTTTTTATATATTTAGATTTCGCGCGCAGGTAAAAACGAGAAAGCTTTATGGCTTGGCCTTATTTTTTCCTTTAACTGGGGAGGGAGGGGGAGGATTGAGGAAATAACGAATTCGTGATTTTGTTTCGATATCGAAAGAGCTCGGGTTTTTTTAAAGTGGAGTTTGAAAATATAGGCTGAAATAATGGTCTTTATAGTTTTATTTTATTCTAGTACAGAAATGATGTACCTACTTACCTTTGCTTTGAGAAAGGATGGCGGTGAGGGGGGTGGATTGGTTGCGATTCGGTGTTATGGTCTCATCATGAATGAAGTATTCGAAATTATTGTTACCTAGTTTTCACTGTACCTATGGGTATTATAATTCAGTTTCCTAAGCTGTTTTGAGAAAAGTGACTCAGTTCCAAGGAACATTATTTGAGATTCTGCGTCGACCTTGGGCCATTATCATACTTTTGGGCTTCTACTGAGCGGTTCAAAATTTGCAAATCGCGTATTTTTGAGTAAAGTTGTATTTTGAAAATATTTTCTTCTCGAGTATTTAGTATCAATTATGCCAAAATATCGAATAATATCATTTCTAGAAGCGAAAAAATATTTTCCAATATTTTGGAAAACAATGGTGCCAATTTTCTGATTATTATTGCCTTGAGAAAAATATTATAAAACTTTGTATCATTTTTTTAGTTTTTTGAAATTGTCTAGGTATGATGACCAAAAAATTGGCAATATTTGTAAGTATTTTCGTTCTGGTTTGAATGATGCAAAATATTTCAAAATATTTGGGAAGAGAAAATGTTCAAAACAAGAATTTACTCAAAAACAAGCTAACAAGCAATTGGCAAATTTTCATCTGCTCATCAGGGATGCATCCCAACCAGCTGAAAAATTTTTGAACTGGACAAAGGGAAATTGAAAAAAGACTACAAAATATTGTTGAAATGAGTAACTCAGGTAATGGTAAGAACACATATATTTCAATCTGTTTAGTCGACGAGAAGTCTATAGCCTCTCAATCATCATTGATAATTCAGTGTTGCCTCTTGGGTAACTTAATAGTGGCATAACAAATACCTCTCTCAAGTTGGCAACACATGCAACACAGAAAATAACAAAATACAATATATGAAAATATGAATCATGAATTAACAACAGAATGTTCGATTAAATGAATACAAAATGGATATAAAACGATTAAAACCATAATGACAAAACATTTTTATACAAAAACAAAACTGCCTAGTGGCATTCACTAATACAACTAGACTGGTGTTACAGAGGGGAGGCAGACCTTTGTCTCACTCCATTCATGTTGAACTTTAATTACGCTAGGTCGGTGGGTTTGTTTCTATGTAGCCGTCTTGTGATGTTGGTGGTATCCAGGAGCTGGATGGCTTTGATGTTTGGATGCGTATTGAGCCTCCAGGTGTGTGCTTTGCCATTAGTCTGATTATTTCATCGACATGTGGTATATTTCAATCGGTGAGCAGTTTTTTATTTCTAACATGCCATGGGGCATTCGCCATTAGGCTCAGAGCTTTATTTTGGGAGCCTCTGGATGATATCACAGTTTGACTTTTTTGCAATTTTGCGCATCCCCACAGCTGCGAGCCATGTGCCCATACTGGGTGTAGTATTGATGAGTAGATCAGCTTTTTGTTTTCAAAGCTCAATTTAGAATTTCTTCTGATTAACCAGTAAATGTCTTTAATATGTAGGTTGAGTGCTTTTCTTTTCTTTTTAACATGCTCACTCCAGCTTAACTTTGAATCCAAGGTCATGCCAAGTCATTTTAACTTTATCTGTCTGTTGAACTTTAGGGCTGATCAGCTTAAGCCAGGTTGAAATAGGTTTGCCCGGAATAGACCAGACCAACACTGCTTAGGTTACTATAAGCTCTATCATTGACCAGTACTTACCTCAGCTAGTTCAAAATCCAAAATCGAATCAGATGACTGCTCCATAACGATCAATTAATTCGATAAACCAAAGCGCAAACTTTCACTTTTAAATAAACAAAGAGGCAACGGCCACTAATTTCTTACGTTAAATTCTAAATAATAATAAATAAATAACGGCCACTAAATTCTCACGATAAATTCAGATTTAACAAAAACAAAACAAACAAATTAAAGAAAGTTAAATGAAAAAGCACGATAACGAAATAAGAATTCAAATACGAAACAATTAAAGCAGTATACACGGTAATGCTACATATATGAACGCAAGCACACAACACGAATAAGGTAAGACCGCCTATTAGTACGCGGTTAAGGTTTGAGACGCTGCAGCTCCCAGAGTTGTGCATAAAAATTTATGAAATTTTGTACACATAAACTTTGAACCCTTGGCTACATAACTGCTTACTCACTTTTGAGTTTCCCATTGCTGCTTTTTTGTAATAACGCAAAAATGAGGGCAACTCAAATGCGTACTAATAGGAAGGTACCTTCCTATTAGTACGCAAACGTCCGCCTATAAGTACGCATGAGTAAATACACGTTGAAAATGGTAAAAAATCCAACAAAAAGCACTGAAAAAGTGTAATGGCATATTTAGAGGGAATTACTGTGAAAAAAACCAAATTAGCAATTCAAATATCCGAAAAAGCAAAGTTTTCAGATTTTAAAAAAATACATTTTTTTGACATCATATTTTTTGTCCATTTTTTAAAAATTAGCGTCAGTATCATGATCAGACTTCATAATCTTGAACTTAGATGGACTAAATACCAATTTCAGCTAATTTTATTCATTTTAATGCAAAATGATCAAAAAAATGAAAATTTACATGCAAAAATGATGCGTACTAATAGGACTTAGGAGGTGCGTACTTATAGGAAGTTTTTTGTTCTGACATAAAATGATGTCTAGCTCTACAATAAAATAATATTTTCGAAATGTCTTTTTTTTCATAAGAAACTACATAAAATTACGGATCGATTGGTATAAGATACTTACCAAATAACATTATTTTAAAATGTTCAATCTCATTTCCCATTTTGATGAAAAAAAAATCCAAAACACAGTTTTTCATTCAAATTGTTCTCAGAGACAGAGTTTTCAATCAAACTGCGTGATTTTTTCGGAGAAACTAGGGTCATTAGTCAGCTACGTCATGGTGTGGTCAAATTTTCGATCAGTGTTACCAATCGCGAGAAAAACGCAATGCGTACTAATAGGCGGTGCGTACTAATAGGCAGTTTTACCTTACTTGTTTACAGTACGACCAAAAAATAACAAATGAGGTAGATTCAGCTCAGCAAGCACAGAGGTAAACCTAAGGTGTAGCACCTGGTTTGTAAGAGACTGTTTGGCGGTTCCTCTGGGGGAGGGTCCCTGGCCAGAGCTGATTGGTTGGTCGTTTTATTTGTTGGGTGTGGCCTCCGGTGATTGGCTGTGGCGTATCCCTTCCGTTCTCCCCACTTTCCTCCTTCACCATCTCTCCTCTCTACATTTCTCTTCCCCCTTCCCCTCTTCTTACCTTATGCTCTTTTTCCCTTCTTCTCCTCCCCCTCCTTTTCAATTCCCCTTCAGCTGTTGCTGGCTATGATCAACCTCTTGCTTTGGTTAGTTGAGAGTGACATACCTTAGTTAGGTTAGTATAGAGTAGACATTGGGGTTATGCTTTTTGCTTTGGTTAGTGGATAGTGGCATATCTTGGTTAGGTTAGTATAGAGTAGACACTAGGGTTTTTGTATTGGTGGGATATGTCCATATAGATTAGTATAGCAACTGGCTGTGCTGTGACAGGGTTGCCTATTCCAGTAGTTAACTCTATGTGTTGATACTTCACATGTCTGTTTTATAATAAATGTATGTAATGTATAGTAGATCCTCCAGCTGGAACACTGGACAATCGCGAAACACCACCAAAAGCGTTCTCTGGGACACAGCGAACCACCGGAAAGCAAAAACGGCAGTTAACTCTTGAATAATTTGTACTAACCTTATGGAGTGGCTTTCACCTTTGCTTGTTCCAGAGCCAATAAGAGAATCGGCTGTAACCTCGCTTCCAGGAAAATAAACACTTTATAACAAATTTCACATAAAAACACTGCAAAAGACTGGAGAAATTCACCATTTACTGGAGAGCACATTATCAACATGTGGCTTTAAATGTTTACATCTTTCAGACACGGCTTTTCTTATCAGTGTGTATGAAAGCATTAATTTCAAGGGTTAAAACTGAAAAAATAATTCTATGTACATTATTTTTACGACTATTATTGCATATTAATCATGACGGAATCATTATTTTCATTTTTAACTCATAAATCCAACGATTTGGTAAAATACGATTGATAAGAAAAGCCCCATCTGAACTGTCTGAAGAAGCTGGAACAATGGGCACACTAGCGCCCTCTATGTGAGAGACAGGTCCGAATTAACCATGTGCGGTGTCACACCAGCATCTAAAGCACTGATCACTTGGTTAGAATTAGCTGGCATAATTAAAGTATCAATATTAAAATTTGCAGCAAAATTAGCCACAGTTATCATCGAAAATTGTACATCCTCACTAGTACCAATATGAGAATTTACGACACTTCCTTGTTTATTTTTGTTTTCAAGTTTGTAGCAATCAGACTTAATGTGACCTATTCTCTTACAATAATTACATTTCACCTTAGTAGTGTTATTCGAATACATACACTTTTTATTACCATGACCACGAAGACTTCTTCTGAATGAAGAAAGAAAAGCAGCTGACTGATTAGGTTGAGTGGATTCGGCTGACAAAGCTTTAGACATATGACTTGTTTTCATCTCATTTGACAAACGCTTACTTAGACGAATAGGTAGCAGGATTTTGAGGAACTTTGAAATCCTTAAGCTTGGCAGAAACTGAATCCCAGTCTAAATCCAAATCAGAATTTTTTGTGGGCATGGTGACGTGGATATATTCAGGTGGGAACGATTTGGCTAGTTTTACATATAATGCTTCGATGCTGATTTAATGGAACGTTAAGGCCTAGTAACTGATTACAAATTGATCGATATTTGGATATACTTATAAAGGCACACATCTTCGTCCAACGAAAACCACATATCGCTCAGTTTAGTTTCCAATTCGATTACACGTTGATCCGTTTTATGAGAAGAACTGCCTTTAACGAATCCCAGGCATTCTTGGCGTATCGACAACTTTGAATGATGTGGAGCAAATCGTCATCCATACGGGAAACGATAGAATAATATGCTAAATCATTTGACTTTTTCCAAGTGTCAGTCAAAAGATTTCCAGTGGGAACAGGATCATTTACGCAGGATAAAACGCCCAATTTCGTTGAAAATATCTCCATTCGAAACTTCCATAGCTCATAATTCTGGCCATTTAGTTCCTTTATTCCAACTCTTGTTTATTTCTTCCTCCATAATAAACAAAAAGAGTTGAGTAAAAAATTGGGCAACGAAATTACAAGTTAAAAAATGAGTAACTTGTATTTATTTCAATCTGTTTACTCTACGAGAAGTGTAGCCTCTCAATCATCATCGATAATTCAGTGTTGCCACTTGGATAACTTAATGGTGGCATAACAAATAGGTATATAATTATGTAGGTACTACCTTTCAGGAAGTGAAATTCATTTTTTGATTTTTGGAAAGCATTTAAAAATTTAAATTTGCGCCAAAATTAGAAAACACCAAAATCTCAGCCAAAAGACGTAGAAAGTTGAAATTCGGTTCATACCCTATTTTTGACATGCCGAATCAATTGGCGATGGTTTCGGAACGTTTTGGAGCCTCTAGCGGATTTTTGGGTTTTCCGGTTTTCGAAAAAAAAAAACTGTAAATAGGGTGAAAATGAAATTCAGTACTTATAAATTTGTAAAATTCTGGATTTGAACCGGCACAGATAAATCAGTCAAAGGAGTCGCAAAGATGGTAAATCCGACTTTATAAGGGCTGAATTTCATTTCCAGGCTGTTTGAAGCGTTTTTTTTTTTTTTTTTTTTTTTTGAAAACTGGAAAAACCAACAATTTTTTGGAGGCTCCAGAACATTTCGAAGCAATTAGCAATCGACTCGGCAGGTCAAAAATAGGGTGTAATCCAAATTTCACCTTTCTGGGTCTTTTTGCTAAAATTTTGATTTTTTTCTAATTTTGGTTTAACTTTTAGTTCATTAAATCCTCGCCAAAAATCGAAAAATGAATTTCAGCGCCTGAAATTTTGGTCGGTCATATATTTTGTAAGCCCTCTTTCAATTCACCTTTGTCCAGTTCAAATTTTTTTTGTGCTCATCGAGCCTTCAAAAGTGGTATTCAATTTACACAGCAGAAATACTACCTTTCGGAACAAAGGTTAGAAACTGGAACGATAAATCCACGATTTTCTCGAAAATACCTCCACTTTGAGGACTCATCTCTCCTGCAGTGACACCTTCGGAGAGCTGAGATTTTGTTCCGAGTGACTCTCAAGTCTCAACTTGGAATGAATGTCTGCTTTGATTGAAAAGATTTTTTTATTTTTACTAATTTTTGGTAACAACCCAAAACTTTTGACCAATTTTTGACCAAAAAAAAAAAAAAAATCAGACATTTGAATTAATTATTAAAAGTGCGTGATTTTTCATTATTAGTACCTAGGTACTTTTATTAACGCTTTGTTTATGTCAAATGATTAAATATAGGTAGGGTACATATTAAGAAATTAATTCGATACCGATTTAATATTTTTATAAAAATAAAATATTGTTTACTATATTACAAATTATGAAAAACAATTCGAAAATGTATAATAAAAAATTGAAATTAGTCTGGAGTGTTTAAGAAACGCAAAAACTCTCTTGCAATCAGCGATTAGCTGATGGCTTGTTTTATTTAGTTTTCAAATTGCGTCAAACTTATGATTATTAAGGGGCATAAGTACGTATTTATAAACGTTACTTAGGAACTGCTCAACTAAGTAGCAGATTTCTTTTCAACTTTTCTAGCGAACGAATAAAAATAAAAATTTCATATTTTTAAAATAGTATGCATAATGAATACTTTAGGATCCATATGATCCAATCTCTCAATTTAATGATGGATCCACTTTTAAAAATTCAATCATGACTGGAAAATTACCTTTAAAAATCATTACTTAGCCAAGCAATTCCTAAATAACGTCTATAAAAATATGACCCTAAGACTTCGCTTTTCTCCGTTTTTAAATATTTTTTTAAAAAAAATTGTGCCAATCTTATTATCAACACTTGAATTTAATTTTGTTTTTTTTTTTGTTGCATTTTTTTGAAATAAAAAGAATGTACGATATCGTAATTCGGTGTTGAATTTCTGTTTTAAAATACACCCAGATAAGTTTCATTTCAACTGAATTGTAGGTAAAAAAACAAAAAAGAAGACGCCAACATGGATAAATATTAAAACACAATAATTCATTATGAATGGTTGATGAATTTCTCAAATTCTAAAATCGTAAAAAGGGCTAAAAAGTTTGACAACTCTGAAGACATGTAAAAATACTTACCTATTTTACAATGAACGAAATGAATGGTTTTTACGCATACCGTGTTCAATAAAAAAAACCGCCATTTTTCAACTGATTCAGTCGTTCTCGAATGATTCACCATTTATTACGAATCGTTCGCGAACCAATCAACACAAATTTTTGATCATTTATTTGTAATCATCAGATTTGATTTTTCTGTGATTCATTCGTTCGTGAACAATTTTCTGAGTGAATCGTTCGCGAACGAATCGAGTCCACTTTTCGATGATAAACATGTAACTCAACTGTCAATTTTGATCACTTTGTTCATACCTACCTAATTTTGATTTTTCTGTGATTCATTCGTTCGCGAATAATTCGTTGAGCGAATCGTTCGTGAACGAATTATTCTAAATATTCATCAATAGGTTGAGTATAATTTTGTTTTGTTTTGTTGCGTATCGTCTGATAATATGTACAACTGATTCAGTCGTTCTCGAATGATTCGCCGTTTCTTGTGAATCGTTCGCGAACGAATCAACTTGATAGAGGGGAGATATGCCGGACCTGTAAGGGTTATATAGGATTAAGTATATGTGTTGGTAACACTGATCACGCGTCGCGACACAGGGCTACAAGCCCACGGAGCGGCGCTGCGGCCGATTGTTATATTGTTGAGGTACGTAGTGATCGGACGTGTCGACGCGGTATAATCTCGGTGGTGTATCATAGCCATAATTGGCAAGAAAGCGTATTATATTAGTTTTAATTATTGTTTAATTAGTTTAAGTGTAAGTATCGTGTTGATACATATAAACCTTCTAAAGGTATTTAATTGTGTTTGTTCTTTACATTTAATACAAAGTGTCTTACACGTGACTACATTTGACTTATTGTGTGATATAATTGGTATAGCCTTTGGCCGGGGTAAGTAATATTCTCAGAGTATTCAGCTTATGCAAGTATCATCTAGTGGTACATAATATCATTATATTTACATTGGCGCCTAACGTCAAGTACTTTTTCATTTTTTGCTTATTGTCTACAGACAAATAGAGAGCCGCTAGAGCTCGTACACGCTTGCTATTTTTCTTTTTGGTGGTAAATCCGCAAATAAAAGATTAAAAAGTGGCTTTATTAATAATCTAGACATAAGTAGGAGCTTTTATTTGCATTTTCGCGTAGGTTAATTTGGAAAATTAGCCAAGAAGAGGCGAAGCAAAAGCACTCGAATCAACGTGGTACGTGCTGCCACCGCCGCCCCGTCCAGCCGCCGAATTCGGAGAACGGAGCCGTTGTCGCTGCCGCAACCTCGGACGATTTTACTGTCGCAGCTGCCGCTGCACCTAACGTATTTTTTACAACACGAGGTGTTTTCGCGCGTTTTTAAACAGCGTGATCTACCGCGTTGCGTATATATACGCATTTAATTGTACATATTATTATTTGTGACTTATTACTTGTAAAAAAATTTATAACTACACAGTAGTGAATTTATTTTGGCGCGTATGTCAAACTTGAGACGTAGTGAGAGAAGTATAAGCCGTGTAGATTACAACGAGGTAACTCTACAAGGGGGAACTCATAGGCGCAGTCGAACACAAAGTGTTCTGAAACCGACTTCTGAAAAGCAAAATCAGAAAACTTTGGAAAAATCCGATATCGTATCAAACGAAAACATGAACGACAAATACACATTCACTCCTCGTAGCACGAATATTCCCGCCCACCCTCCCGGTGAGGACGATGATATAAAACACCTACGTAATTTATTACAAGAGTCATGGAAATATGACAATACACAAATGCAAACAATTTTTGATAATCAACGCGAATTAGCATCGCATATCGAAACAACAAAATCGGTAGCAACTGAAGCGAGAAACATCGCTCAAACCGCAGCTGAAAGTGCGTCGACATCGGCGTCACATGCACTCGAAGCATGTAATCAAGCGCAAGATGCAGCTACAAACGTACAATACGTACGTCAAAAATTAGATGAACTAAATGATTGGGCAGTTAATTACTCAAACAAACATACGACATTAGACGAAAGCGCTAAAAAGAAATTTATAGAAAACGACAACAGAATGCAAAGCATCGAACAAAATGTAGCTGAACAAGTACAATTAGTGAACAATTGCACTATCAACCAAATGGCACTTACAAATACAGTATTAAAAATTCACGATTCGCTACAAGCAAATCCACAACAACGTGCGATCACAGGCGCAGACACGCGACCAACGAAGATCGACTACGCAGCTATGCGTAACGCTGGCGTGTTCTTTAACGAACAGCGACGTTATTTCCCATACGAATACATTAATGCGTTTGAAGAATACATTCTTGGATTTAATGTGACTGAATTTATGAAGGCCGCAGCCTTCCGCGCGAACATAGACACGAAAGACCAATGGGCTTTCAAAAGTATTAACTTACAAGTTCATGTATATAACGATTTACGCACGAATTTTTTAAATTTCTACTGGAATGCAAAAGCACAGCAAGATGCTGAAAACTTTTGCGATGACGCAAAATACTGCCGTTCATTACCAGAAATCATTGGATTTATGATACGATGGTTGGAAAATTTCAAAAATTCCACCATTAGAGATGAAAAATTCATCGTTGACATGATGAGAGATAAGACACCAAAAATGTACGCATTATATGTCCAAAAACCGGACCTAACGATCGACGAATTTATTGAAATCTTAAGACAAATCTCGAAAAAAGAACATAATCCTAAACACAAGGAACTAAAATATACACCCGAAAAATTTACGACACAAAATACTAACATACCTGATTTACGCACAGCACAAAATAATCTATTGATGCAGCAACAGCAAATGCTACAACAGTTCCAATCTAGATTTACACCGGAGCAATATGCTCAATTCTACAATCAACAAATGAATCAAAGATTCAACAGACCTCAAAATCAAAATAATTGGAATCAAAATGGTCAAAGATTTCAAAGACAACAAAACAACAACCAATCAAATGACGGCCAACGCCAACAACACAATAGATTTCAACAAGGTACACAGAGACCACCCCTACCAATACAAGGTAGGCAACAACAACCTAATACAGATACGACAGTAGCTATCTACAAACCCCCACAAGGAGGAAATCAACAACAAACATTACCAGTGAAACAAATGGAAATGGATGGCGTAATGCCAGACTACGGTCAAGAATACACCCCCGATTACGGGTATGATAACTACGGCAATTATGTCGATTTCAACAACACAAATTATGATAATAATTTGGATGATAGCTACCCAGACACAGCCTCTAATTCATCGCAGAAGTATTTCGATACATCGATGACCCAAACACAAGCACCTATGACATATCCATATCCACCGGTATTTCAAGCACCCACATATTATCCCTACCCGCTAATGCAAATGCAAATGCCGACTTTCATGCCACAGGTAGATCCAAATGCGCTCGCAGCTCAACAAGCAGCACTACAAGCGCTAAATGAACAACAAGCTGCGCAGCAGCAATCATCGAATGTAACTCAAGGTACACTCACAGCGCCGGTAAACGCGCTAAACCAAACGAATGCGCAAACACAAGCGCAAATTACGATTTTACCTCCTCCGAAGAAGGAAACTGAAGAGGAGAAGAAGAAACGTTTAGAAAAAGAAAAAGCTGACAAACTTACGGGAAACAAGTAGAGCTAGGCGACGCGGAGGCTTCGTCTAGCAAAATGCTTCCTCCACCGATTATGCAAAAAAATGCATTCACAGAAGACTATATATGGATAGGCGACGGTATCGTACACTTTATAAGACGAGGAACGGTACGCAGAGCCGAACAACTACCAGAATATATAAGGGACCAGATTGACATTAGAACATTACTAAAACTAGTTAGCAAAACCAACTTTCCAAAAAATGCCAAATACATACTGTCTGCAGGACAAATTGAATTTAATCACTTTAATGCGCCTACGGAAATGGTAAAAGACAAATTACGTTTAATCGTAAACGCACTGCTAGAAAAAGGAGCGGAACGAATAATACTATTAATGCCAATAGCAAAACCACCGAAGAAAGGTGAACAAGGCACGAGCCTACATCGATACAAAGAGTATCGTAAGATGTTCCAAGAAATAGCAGACGACCACCCTAGAGTGACATTCCATAAGCAAATAGCTTACGAATTTTTGCGCACTGAAACAGTCGAAAGCAACAAAAAAGGATGGTTCATTCAACCCGAAGAGTCACCCAACGGAGAGGTTATGCCGATTGAGGCTACTTTTCACTATTGTCAAGCATACGACAGGTATTATCCTGATATGGCGATGTACCCCATAGTAATGGACTTATTATGCAAAATATTGCTAGATGTAGACGATTCAGGCGAAGAAATGCCCAAAACAGGTAGTCTATTGAAAGAACCAATAAGCTACGTACGAGAAAATAAATTCAGCGAATGCTGTACACAAAAAACTCAAGACAAAATACAACTTAATCGCAACATGATGAAAACTTTGGTAGCTGTTTTAGCCCAAAAAGTAGACATAGATCCAGCTACTGGAGAATACATGCGAAGAGAATTTCGATCACAAGAAAACGGAAAAGCCGAATTCGTAAGAATAACTTACGATCCACCTACAAAAAGTGCACAGCTTTCAAAACCTTATAATACAGAAACGGCAATGAAGCCGAAATCAAAGAAACATATCTTAGAAGAACAAAAACAGATCGAAGATGACGATAAAACTGACATTGAAAATGAAATAAAAACATTTGAGGTAAAATCCTTGAACATGAATGGTACTATACCACCGGACAAAATTGTACACTATGACTATTACGAATACGATTCGATACTTGGAATGAAAAAAATTAAAATAGACAATCTCGGAAATCGAGAAATTTACGAAGACAAAGCATCACAAATGAGACCAAATGATCGTCTAAACGAGGCAATTTTAATGATGCCTGACATAATGGACTTAAATGATGTACAACTATCATTTGTAGACAATTTAAAAGACGATCCATGGATCAAAATATCCAAATATGAGCCAGACGAGGATGAAGAACATCCAAATCAAATCAAAAAGATTGAATTGACACTAGAGCAAAAAGCTTTAGACATTTTAGAATTTATGAAAACAAATGAGAGTGAAGCTCGTCACGAAACAAATTTACAACGACCAACAATAAACACAGAAGATTACTACTGCGCAATCCCCATATTTATAGACAATGTACCTATACCAGCTCAGCTGGACACGGGAGCATTGCCCAATGCAATGACAAAACCGGTAGTAGATTACTTAACAAGAGAGCATCCTCAATGGATCAAATACATAAAACTGGACCACCCAGTAAACTTAAAATTAGCTGATAATAAAATCATACGAGCAATGACACATATTGTAGAGGTATGTGTACGCATAGGCAACCATATGCTAACAATGCCATTTTTTATACTAGACACTGACGGATACAGCGTCATAATTGGTAGACTTTCACTAAGATACTTAGGTATAAAAATTGACTGTGAAAATGGTCAAGAACGAGCTATCTGCAACCCAAAGAATGGTATACCGTTCACAATACCCTTCCTCACAGAAGATGAACGTTTTGAACTAACACCTAGATTTGGTTATGGTAGCTTACCATTGAAAAACATGATGGTATGTCCACAAAATGTACACAGTACAGTACGAATGATAAAAAATCATACACAATACCTAGATGAAGATTGGGCTCACGAACAAGAAAAAGCCAGAGAGCTTTACAAGAAAAATATGAAAATAGACTTAAACAATCTCGTAGTTAAGGGATGGATTACTCTTGAAGAAGCAAACAATGCTTGGAAGGAACTAGAACAATATTGTGACATTTTCAGCTTTAATGCTGGTAAATACAAGGGCGAACAAGTCCGATTCAAATTCATAAATAACATTAAAGAACCTGACTTGAAAAAATGGAGAGGAGAAAAATTCCGACCCTCACAAAAGATAATTGAATCTTTACGACGAGCAATATCAAAAATGCTGAAATTAGGCATAATTAGACCTTCAAGGTCAAACTACATAAACACCACAGCTCCAGTAATTAAAAAATCTGGAGACATACGTTTATGCCTAGATGCAGACGAATTAAACGCAGTTTTACAGAAAGTACTCACTGAACCAAGTCCGATAGAATGGATAATTTACGAGAACACAAGTGACAAATATTTTTGTACTCTTGACTTTACGTCAGGATTTTGGCAACTTGTTCTACATGAAGCTTCACGAAAATTTACAGCGTTCCAAGTATGTGGACAAGTATATGAGTTCTGTAGACTCCCTTACGGTTTGAAAATCTCAAGTGGAGAATTCGTCCACATGATGAACCAAGTTATCCCTGACCAAAAAGGAATTACAAAATTCGTCGATGACGTGAAGGTATCTGGAGCTACATTCCAAGAAACACTAAAAAGACTACTACACGTATTCGAACGCATTCGTGAAAATGGATTAAAATTAAATCCTACAAAAACACAATTTTTTCGCGAATACGCGGAGCACTTAGGATTTGTAATATCCAAAGACGAAATTTCCAAACAAAAGGATAAAGTTACCAAATTTATGGAATTTGTGGATAAACATACAAACAAAAAAGGTAAATTTAATATCACGACAGTAAAACAATTACTACAATTAATTGGACTGACAGGTCTTTACAGGAATTTTATTCCTAATTACATGCAATTATTGCGACCAATTTATAACTTGACTGTAGGTAAAAGTGCTAAAGATGGCAAAATACTGTGGGGCCCAGCCCAAGAAGAAGCTTTTGAAAAGCTGAAGACAGAATTCTGTGCAGATTTTACACTGAAGCCACCACCTCCTGACGTCGAGTTATATCTCGATACGTACGTAAGTGAAGATGCTATGAACGCAGTTCTATTTTACATCACAAATAAAGACAAAGAAGACGAACAAAAGCATATATGCTTATTTGTATCGATCGCATTCGAAGCTCACCAAAAGAATTTTACACCTTTTGATAAGGATATGATGGCGCTAGTCCAAGTACTTAAACGCCTACAAATGTGGGTATTCGGACGTGTAATTCACGTAAAGAAAAACCTATTAGCCACAATAAATAAATACAGAGACATGATGCAAACGCATCGCAAAGCAGCATATTGGATTACAATGCTCAACTGCTTTGACTTACAATTTTCAATGACTAAATCAAATAGGATGCTCTATATGATGAAAGCACCTGAACTTGAAATAAAAAATTTCGAAACGATGATTTCTACTTTTGACTTAAAATTTTTGGACGAAAATGTCCCAAGACTTTTTGACAAAATGTCAAACATATCAAAATATCAACAAACTGATGAAAATTGCATCGCAATGATGAAAATAATGAAGGAATATATACCTGTGAAAAACAAAAAAGAATTAGACAAAAAGAAACGGTTACTAAACCGATACAAAATTGTAAATCAATGCAATACGAATATCGGAGAACGTACTGAATCCGACACAGACGAAGAGATTCAAGACACTGTAAAGAAAAAAGAAATTCTTATGAAAAGACTTGATGACGATACATACGTTCCCTACTTGCCAACCGAACTCTTTTATGACACAGTCGATTTTTTACATACTGCCTATGGCCACACTAGTGCAAATAAATTAGACGCAGCATTTCGTCGCATTTATTACCATCCAAAATCACTCGATTACATTCGAGAAATCACTAATGCATGTATAATATGCAAACTCAATAAAAATTACGCTCAGCCAAAAGTGCTTGAATTCGGAAAAATAGAAGCCTACTCAATGGGAGAGGTACTCTCTGTAGACATTTATGGACCAGTTCCAGCTATACAAGGGGCACCTAGATACCTACTAGTAGCCAAAGACATTTTCACCGGTAGAAATTGGCTAAGATCGATGCCAGAAATCAAAAAAGAAAAACGTTTGTCGAGAGATGAAAACAATCCTAGAATGGATAGACAAAAAGGGTATTAAACCTAAGAAAGTAATCTCAGACAATGGGAAACAATTTATCAATGACGACTGGTACAACCTGCTGGAAGACAGGAATATAAAAGTGGCACACACGAATGCCTACAATCCACAATCGTCGTCGGTTGAACGAACGATGAGGATTATTGGAGACAAACTCCGGACTAAAATCAATAAATTACACGATCCCTTTACAACGCACATATGGTGGCACACATACGTTCAAGAAATTGAAGACGAAATAAATAATACACCAGGTCCATTTGGATTTAAACCCAATGAGGCCTGGGGCATCCAAGACTGTATTACAGACAAAATGCCACACAAAGGGGCCAAGTACGATTTTAAACATAAACTGATAAAGTTGTTACATAAATTAGCAAAGATTAAACTACCTTCGATGACAATCGAACAAAATCACAAAACAACATTAATCCCTGAAAAGGATGTATACTCGGATCCGGACGGCTACGCGAGAGTGACAGCTGATGGAGCCTGCTCCAAAAATGGAGACGAAGACGCCGTAGCAGGCATTGGAATTTGTTTTTCAACTGACAGTACAAAAAATATTTCACAGAAATTGGAATTTGACGGTGAATTTAGTCTATCTAATAACTATGCCGAACTAAAGGCAATTATAGTCGCACTAGAGACAATGTTAAAGAACAACTTTAAGAAAGTAAAATGCTTTTCGGACTCCAATTATGCGATCAAAGCATTAAACTATACTGTCACAAGATGGCAACAAAACAACTGGCTTAATTCTCGTAAGAAGCCAGTACACCACAAAATTTTATTTGAACGAATTTTGGAATTAGTGAAAAAATTCACAAGTGTACAGTTTATACACGTCTATGCTCGTAAAATCGAGTACACAAACGTAATCGCAGATCAATTGGCGAAAAAAGCAGTCTACACGACTGAACACATGAAATCCAAAGTGGAATCAATGACTCCTTCTCAAATAATTGAAAATTACATACGCGAAAGGCGTAGACTACAACGTATTGAAGAAGAATACAAATACAATAAGGAGCATCCTGATCCTACTATCTTGAAAAAAGGAGACATGGTGCTACTCACGAACCATAAACAATCCAGTAAGGACAAGTGTACTGGAGAAAAATTTTACCCTAAAAAAGTGGGTCCCTACCTAGTAATAAAACGTACAGGAATAAATTCCTATTTACTAGAGCCCACAGACGACTCAAACATCAATCGTGTAGCCAACATAAGGCAACTCACTCTTTTCCTAACTCAAAAGGAGATCGATAGAATGGAAAAAGACGATAAGTTACATTCATACATTGATCAACGAAAAATGATTGACAAAATCAAAGACTTCCTAAACAAACATAAACATGATGATCAAAAATCATCAACAACGGACTCGGAAGAGGACATGCTTGAAAGAATTCAAGGTATACCATTAGCAACTGATGCGGAAAAGAAAATTTTCCACGAAGGATCAAAAATGGTCATAAAAAAACTTATTGACGTTGCTAGAGAGCAAAGACTTCAATTACGTAATAAAAAGAAATTAGAAGCGCAGCTTCAGCCAAAACAAACACAAAATGAAAAAAAAAAAAAGTACTCAGGACAAAAATTCGACAGAAGAATCAACTGGGGCACAAAAAGCTCGAAAGCTACGCAAAAAATTATACAAAAAGCGTAAACAAGAAAAATCAGACAATGAAGCTAGAAAAGCTGAAATTAAAAAGAAAAAGCGAGTAAAACTTGCAGCGAATTTTACGAATCAGCCACCTAAGACTGACGACGAAGTAAAAAACAAAGAGGTAAAAAACCCTACCAAAAAGGAAATAAAATTACCCTCAACTACTCAAAATCCAGGGACACAAAATCCCCAACCATCCACAAGTGGAATCAAATTACGTCGATCAGAACGCATGGCCGCTTACAGGCAAAGAATGGGCCCTACAAAGCCTAAAAAACTTAAGAAAACACTAAACGTTATAGACGTAGATGCTATCGACGTAATTGATTACACTGATGGAGAATACATCAACTATTTTGCACCGGATCCTTGTGAGCTAATCAAGGATGAAACTGAAATCTCCTCTGACGAATCTGAGTTTGACAATAGCAGCGACGACGGTCAATCGACCATAATGTCGCTAACAGACGACGATGACGTAGATCAGTTAAAAACTGAACAAGAAAAAGTATACGACGCATCGTCAGACAGTAGCTCTGAATCAGACTCAAAAGACAAGACCGAGAAACACAGTAAAAATGCGGAGCTGAAGAAAATTTCAATCCTAAAACGTCCTTCACAACAGGAAATAGAAAACATGATCAAAAGAGATCTCGACTTTGAACCCACAGAGGTCTACGATAAGGCTAATGAAGCTGAAAAACACAAAATCAAACAAAAATTCATTGAAAATTACTCAAACTTATCAAAAAAGATGAGACCAAAATTAAACATATGCGTAAGCAAGATCGTAGGTGACGCTTCAGTAAAAAAATACATAAGAGATCAAGTACAACTTGAAAAACTAAAGAAAAAAGAAAATCACGAAAAATTACGCCAAAACATGGCGGAAAGACGAGAAAAACGAATTACATTGGAAAAAGCTAAGAAAAAGCTTAATGACCTACGAAAAAACGACGCTATGTAAAAAGTTTCGGAAAAATCGCGAAATTTCGACTAAATAGGTAACATACCTACCTAACAAAAATATGCATAAAAAATTTTCTAGACAATTTTCATTTACTCCTGAATATAGCACACATCCAACACCGTTGGAATTTTTCAATTCGGATGAAAATTCGCGAAGTTAATTTTTCCCTCAAAATTAGGTAAATTCCCTTCGAGGGAAAAAGGGAAAACTAACTTCAAGTGAAATTCAGACAAACGAAAGTATTTCGAACGTTTTTTCGTGAATAATCGAAATCGACGTATTTTTCAAAGAAATTAACCTACGTGTGATACAAAGTATCGAAAATTGTACATCGATTGACCTCACGCGAATTTGCGACGTAACGCGAGTATTCAACCTATCTTTCGTGATAAAATTTCGTGACAGTTTTATACAAATTCGTACAACGAAAATCGAAATGGCAATCCACAGCTTTACCCTAGAAGTCCGTCAAAGACGACAGGAGGCGACGATCAACATCGATTACATCAGTGATTTTGGAGACGCGAACAGACTGATACGAATTGCAACTTTTTTAAACTGGATGCACAGACTTCGAATCTTCAACGAACCGGAAATCGCCAGCAACGACGGATATGTCATCACGGTAACTCGAGTCGCAAGACGTGGAGACAAAATAAGAACGACGGTGAAAATAAATGGACAAATACGTAAACGACCAGCGATACCGATAGCCACGTTCAGAGAAATTTCAGGAGTTTTTGGAATACGACGACCTTAAGTAAGACTTAAAATGTACCTACGAAGAAAAAATCTTCAATATCGAGTCGAAGACTTAACATATTGCGACACAGTCGCTACTTTCGAAGATTCTCAGCCAAAAGGCTTAATTTACAATTAAGATCGACTAGAAATAGGACTAGAATTAAGATTGTAAAATATTCGAATAAAAATTCTCCACGACGTTAAAATGACTAGACTTTTATTTAGGTAAAACTTAAAAATAATTAACAAGCAAAAAACAGGTAAATAAATTTATTTCAACAAGAAGAAAACCGAATTTGAGAAATTCGCATCAAGACTACAAGTTCGATACGTAAGTATTAGGTACAAAATAGGTAAGTAATACCTACGTAACTGAATAATTAAATTCAACTACTCAAAACTATTTTCGCGTAGCGAATACCTAAAACTGATTTTTCCAAAATTTTGAAACACATTTCGAACCAAAATTGAATTTTTAATATTGCGACAGGCATCACTTTTTGACTCGAAGTCAAAATTTTTCCAAAACCAACGAATAAACAGAAGTAGACGAGTTTACTTCGGAGAATTCATCGAACACGATGAAAACGACATTTGGCAACATAGCCAACACAAACCAATTCGATCGAGCTGATTGTATCAGCCGATTACATGACTAGATTTTTTCACATAAAACAACAAGTTTTTATTAAAATTACATAACAAAGGAAAAATATTCTTATACTAAAAGATGCACAGATTTATTAGGAACATTTCTATCGAAACAGAATTTTGAAATAGTAATTAGCAACTAAAATATGACGCAAAATTAATCGAAATCGAGCATAGCTCGACACGTTTGCAATTGGACAGCAGAAATTCTTGGAACTTATCGTAGTTACCACTACAAACACATCACTTACACGATCGGTTCGCAACCAGCCGCCCGACCGGCGCCGTTTTCGCCAACCGAACGCTACGAACATAGAAGAAGTAGGTAGGTGGGGGACTCAGATAAGCCGATACAACCGGCTGCATCGAGCGACACGCCGTACTTTACGAATATTATTGTTCTGTTCTCCGTTCGGGTATGTGCTTGCTCGTATACTTTTGCGAATTTCTGCCTTTTTAAGCTAAAAGTTTTTATAAAACGTGTCTCTTTTGACGTGTAATTGTGCGAATTACTTCGCGAACTGCTTTTTACTGTGATTTATCGAAAAATCCAAACATTTTTCGCGACTTTGTGCGAAAGGATTTCGGAATCCAAAGTGCGCTCGGTAGTGAGACGTGCGATTCAAGTCACGATCATACTTTTGTGTAAAGTGCGATTTATTTCATACTCTTAAGCTCGAAAGCTTAATTTCAAATCGCGAGTGCGAATGTCGGAAGGTGAGAAAGTATACGAATTTCCACCGATCGAAAAACGGCTCGCGGACATAGACCCACAGTGGAAAGTGTCGACGAATCCGAACGTTGACGAATCCGAAGTGCTAGCGACGCAAAATCGCGACTTTTGTGCATATCACACACAACGATTCGGACTTGCCACCAAACCTGGTGATTGGATCAGAGTAGCGAGAAAAATCGTGAAAGAGGCCAAACCTGGACCAGACGAGCCAACTTCAAGTACGAAAAGTACTAATAACGACGAAGACGGTGAGTGTAAATAACAACACATATTTATTCTGCTTTTTAATGCATGACTTTATTTACGTAAAATCGAAACATCCGTGAATAAGTGCCGAATTTACCGCGTATTTTTTCGTTTCATTTTGCTTCACAGATGTCGGCGCTTCCAGCATTAACGTGCGAAAAATGCCGCCTCGTAATCTTCAAACCGGCGATCACGGCAGACCTAAAGGAAGCCGCCACCGTACTCGCAACAAGTGATTGCAAACACGTATTCCACGCAGCATGCGTAAGAGACATGTGTACCGAGGCAAGCGCCAACGGACAACAAATGGTCCTCTGCCCACGCGATCAGTGTAACATGACACTTTACGCCTCACAATTTCACTTAATGCAGACAACGCTACAAGCGCTAGACTTACGTGCGCTGGCAAACTCGACGGTGGAAATTGAAGCTCAATTCTGGCAGGATAGTCACGCCACGAGTGAGCAACAAATCGCGCAAACCCAAGCTCTGGTAGCCAAGCTACAGGCAGAACTTACGAGTACGAAAACTCAACTTGCCAAGACCAAAAGTCTTTACCAATTAGCTTTATCTAAAGCTAATGAGAGGCGATCACGATCAAGATCGAATACACCAGCGAGAAACGCTGACGACGCATCCGTTATTCTCAGCACAGCTGCGAACGTATTATCAGTTCAATCTGACAACACAAACCAACCTGGTACATCAACATCGTCACCAGCGTCCTACGCAGCTGCAGCCGCAATCCAACCGGACTTCGAAAATATTCAACGTCCGATACATGAATACAGACCACCGCTAAAAAGTACACAAGGTCAAAAATTGCCAACAGGCAATATACAGAAGAGTTTTGCTCCAAACCCAGCGATAAGAGGCCGAGCTCCGACTCCAACTTACAATCCACAACAACAGATGTTACAACATCAAATGCCGCCGCCACGGCTACCAAGAGGAATATCCCCCGGCAACATTCGAATGTCGAAAGCAAACCAACAACGTGCCGCAGCAGCACAGCAGCAAATGGCACCAAATGCCAACGTAAATCTGGCAGCAGCCAGACCTGACCAGGTACCTCCTCACGTTTCGGTGATGGATCAGGTACCACAATACGACGATCAAGGCAAATTGATACCACCTGCGCTACACGTACCTACAACTGAGAAACGTAGCATTTACCGCACACAACAGACAAAAAGTCGAAGCAAACTAGAACGTGAACGTAAAGGACCTTTCGCACAGACAAAACGAGAACACGATCGATTTTTTCGACGATATGCGATAAAAGCAACGACGTTATATCCATTCTTTCCACTGCAATTTTACCCGTGTCGATACACACTCCTCGCGACGTTCCACAACCAAGCCGCGAACGGCGTATACACTGCAGTTGCAGCTCAAGACGTCCTAATGATGGGAGATGGATATATTTGGGGAATGATCCAATACATGCTTCGACTTCGACAAAATATGCTACAAGCATTACACCCAGGACTCTACCGACGTGATTTGAGCATTGTCGACCTGATCGACTGCCTAACTAAGTTAAAAAACTTACCACCTCGAGTCATGTACTCAATTGGAAACTGGGACATGTTCAATGGCATGTCACCGACGACTTTCCGCGAACATTATGCGGAACTATTAAGACTAATGCGAAAGTATAAGGTCAGAGAAATCTACCTTATGCCACTAATGTACTTTCCCGACCAGAATGAACAGCTGGTAGCAGCTTATACGAAAGTTTTCACGGATTCATGGTCGAGAACCTACAACGGTATCGTAGAGATAATGGGACCTGAAAACTTTTTCGGCAACATGCGACCAAACATGGACGATTTTGGACCCTGGTTTGAACCAGAGGTCTATCACGATTACGTATTCGCAATCCGCGACGATCTTATCATGCCGCCGAAAGATCCAAAAGAGCGAGAACGTGAAGAGAACGAAGGGGAAGAAGACGCCTTCCAATATTACGACGATGATACTTCTTCGGAATACTCGCAATCGTCTCAACATTTCGTTCAACAGGACGATGAATTTCCGGAAAAACAAGCCGAATTACAATTCAAAAGCCCAGGAACGGATTACATACCGATTGGTCAGCAACAAGCTGGAATTAACGACAATACACTCGTAAACGCGGGACTTAGTCAAGCTAACTTGGAGCAGTTCAACGCTCAACAAGCGCAACAAGCGCAACAACATGTTGCAATGGAAGGTATCGAAACCACGCCGGAAACGGTACAAAAGATGGTTGATATACCTGGAGGACAACAAATGATGAACATTTCGACTTCCAGATTCAATCAAGCTTGCGACGAATTGAATCAAACTATTCAGCAACATGCTCCTGAAACAAAACAAATGCAACCATTTGGAAACAATCAAGTTGCAAAACACCAAGGGCTACCCCCAACGATCGATAAACCAGCTTTCACCATCGTAAGAGATGGAAAAACTGAGTACACTGGACACAGTCCAAAAACACCTGAGAAAATGGAGGAAGGAGTGGAAACGACTGTTCAACCAGGAACGGTTCCATTTTCAGAATACCCGTCAACGTCAAACCCTGGTACGCCACAGGCGCCGATAAACACGACGCAAGGATCCACAGGACCATCGCCGAATAAGTCGCAAAATGCAGCAAACTTCCTTACTAGTACGCCGAAACCTCAACGCCAACAAGGCGAAGCGAATAGCAACAAAGATAGCGCAAACGCTACAATCAACCACGAAGATGCTGACATGCCAGAGAGCTAATACGATACAATCGTAAACACGACTTAGACACAGTCTAATACATAAAATCTGGTGAAAAGTAACAACTACGTACGACTCAGAAAAGATAGAAATTTTGGCCATTTTTGAAATATAATTTCAATTTCCAAATTGTAGGTACCTATCCGAATAACAGTAGGTACTGATAAATTCAAAAAAGGTTTGAACCTAGGGACCAATTTCACCAGAATTTTCATTAAAAAATCCTCCACTCGAAGTCTTATTTATCTTTCGTAGTTTTAAACTTTGTTTAATTTTCCAAAATCGAGTGGACTAACGTAAAATTGCAAAAAAATGAGTCGAAAAATTACTTTTTAACCTAATCGCGCAGCGATATCAAATTGACATTTTGCAAAAACTACCCACAGGGTACCTTATTAATCAACTTTCTCAACAGCAATCGTCGAAATATCATCGTAGCCGCCACTGACTGGGCATCATCGCAACCAAGGCGAGGTAACATTCCGCCAACGTTTCAACGTCGTTATCTGTATTCAAAGAAGTCAACTTCAACATCCGACGATAATCATCTGTATTTTGGTTCGATATCCACTACGTTGCATTTTTCGATTTATATTATGCTGATTGTTATAATTTGATTACATGTAATTTTGTTCGGTCACAGACTGATTAATTTTTGTTTATCTATAATTTTGTTTTCGAAAGGACTGATTAGATTTAATTTTATTTTGTAAGATCTGACAATTTGTTTTTACGATGCGTATTTTTGGACAGTTGTTTTATTTTTAAGATTTTTCCTATTGTATTTTGTAAACTAGAATTTCTAAGTTTTTTGTAATTTTTTCACACTCGAGTTTCGACACGACTCACTACCACAGGTAGACGACAAGTACCTTCAACTTGGATGCACAGCATCCAACTTTCGGTTCGCTTCTTCGACTTTGTCTCGCCTATCCTTTTCGATTTGGGAGTTTGAAAAAATTATTAGTTTAGGGAAATTGTCTTTATTTTTGATTTCTGTCGCTAGATAGCACATACTTACCCGATGTTTTCAACTTCGTGTATTCTGTCCTTATTCGTTGCTCGTATCTTCGGACGCGACAGCGGGTGGTGCAGGGTCGCGAAAGGGAGCTTCGGGGGTATTGCTACGTGCACAGTGGGCTAAAATTGGATTTACTCTGCCTCGAATTTCCCGCAGTGGAACACCACGAGGGGCAGAGACTGCTCCCACAGGGACCAGCCTTACAGCTTCGACATATCTTTCTCTCTCTGATCCGTGCTTTCCACGACTGGTTATACTCATTGAGTAAAGCCACGAAGGGGCATATGATAGAGGGGAGATATGCCGGACCTGTAAGGGTTATATAGGATTAAGTATATGTGTTGGTAACACTGATCACACGTCGCGACACAGGGCTACAAGCCCACGGAGCGGCGCTGCGGCCGATTGTTATATTGTTGAGGTACGTAGTGATCGGACGTGTCGACGCGGTATAATCTCGGTGGTGTATCATAGCCATAATTGGCAAGAAAGCGTATTATATTAGTTTTAATTATTGTTTAATTAGTTTAAGTGTAAGTATCGTGTTGATACATATAAACCTTCTAAAGGTATTTAATTGTGTTTGTTCTTTACATTTAATACAAAGTGTCTTACACGTGACTACATTTGACTTATTGTGTGATATAATTGGTATAGCCTTTGGCCGGGGTAAGTAATATTCTCAGAGTATTCAGCTTATGCAAGTATCATCTAGTGGTACATAATATCATTATATTTACAAACTCAAATTTTCAATAATTCATTTGTAGCTAATATCAGATTTGATTTTTCTGTCATTCATTCGTTCGCGAACAATTCTCTGGGCGAATCGTTCGCGAACGAATTCAAAGTTTTCATCAATAGATTGGACATAATTTTTTTTTGTTTTGTTGCGTATTGTTTGATACTATTGACAGCTGATTCAGTCGTTCTCGAATGATTCATCGTTTCTAGCGAATCGTTCGCGGACGAGTTATTCAAAATTCAACCTATTATAGGTTGAATAATTTAGTTTTGTTTGTTGCACAGTGTCTTATATGCACTATTTACAACTGATTCAGTCGTTCTCAAATGATTCATAATTTCTAGCGAATCGTTCGCGAACGAATCGACTCTAATTTTCGATGATATATTTTGTAATATCAGGTTTCATGATCCTCTCTTACTCGATTACTTTGATTTATTGGTGATTCATTTATTCATTAGAGATGGACTTTTCGATTCTTCACCTAATCTGATCAAATCGTTCACGAACTATTCATCTTGAATCCTTTGAAGAATTCGAGAAAATCGAATCGAATCATGTTGCGTCATTTTTTGACTGTGTTTGATGTTTTTAGTATAGTGATTCATTCGTTTTCAAATGATTTGTCCATTCTAAGGAAATCGTTCGCGAACAAATTGATTAGAGGATTAAATCTATCGAGTTTTGTCGTGTCGTTTATGCTTAATTCGAATTTCTTAAATGATTCATTCGTTCGCGAATGATTTTTCTCCTCTGTGCAAAAAATCGTTCATGAACGAACCATTCCCAATTTTCATTAAGAAATGTCATTCGTCATGAGAACGAAAAAGTTCATAATTTTGCACAGAAATGAAAATTGATCAAAAGGATGAGAAATCTTTGGAAAGTTTTTCGTTATTTTGTCCACTTTTGAACGTAACTAATTATCAACTTTCTCAAAATGTTCAACGAACTTATGTAAATTTTAAAGTAGGTACTAATTTCCTGATTAGTTCAATCTGCTTTTATTTTTTTTTTTAATGTTGAGCATGTATAAGTAATTTTTGTCAATTTCGAATAAACTTTGTTATTACCTTGCCGATTGTCTGGTGGTACATTTAACAATTTAAGTCAATCGAATTTGTGAGAATTTTTTGTATCGTGTGCTGCACAATTTTTATAATATTCCTAATTTTTGGGGTTTTCAACGATTTTTGAAGTAATTTTGTCATTGTATCACATTTTCCCCAGTTTACAACCAAACTTCACTGATTTTTTGACAATCTGGAGTAGGTAATTTTTTTCGTAATTTCGCTTCATGTTTAATGAAATTTTTCTTTCTACTATATTTGTCATCATGTCTGATTTTTGTGTAAATTTTGACATTTTATCAATTTTTTCCAAGTTTTTGTGACAATTTTATCTATTTCAAAATCTTACTTACTAGCTTAGTTGTGGAATTTTTCAATACCTACTTACTATTCGGAATAGTTTTGTTTTCTTATTTTCGTCATAAATATATTATTCAATTTTTCTTGAAATTATTTTTAGATATTAAGTTTAATAAAATGTGGCAAAAACACGTTTTAAAAATTTTCAAGTTCAACTACATATAAATTGTTTAACATCTTTCTAGTTGATTTTACGTACGTATGCTCAAGTTGGAAAAGTTATGTATCTACGAAACGCGCGATGATAAACGAATTTACACTACAAAGAGAGAAAGAGATGAGAGAGATGTGTAAAAGAACAACGAACTTTGGCAAATTTCAACTCCAAAAAGCAGCATTGTTGGGAATGAAAATTGTGATGCGAATCATAGGCGCGGCAATGAAAATGATTAATACGCCTATTTATCTCTTTAAACTATTACGAGGTGTATTCAAAGCGTGTAATTACTTCTGGGTGAATTTTTTCGCCAAATAATTATTCAATGCTGCGAGCTCTGACTTATGTACTAACATTACACACGTTTACTTTAGTGCCACAGCACGGCGTGGCATTTGTTTGCACCAACTACAAAATATACTGCTGACGCGTAAATCATTTCCGCATAAAATATGAGTCTCTTTTTCTTTCCGTTTATCTCTCTGTTTCTGTTTAGCCTTTGAACATTCTTTGCATCTGTTTAGTTGTGTGTATTTGTTACATTAACGAGTACATAATAACGTTGAAGAAGGCAGCGAGATGAGGCAAATGAAATCAATTTTCGATATAGTTTAGCATTTATTTAGAAATTGGGAACTTTTTGTACACCTTGTTGAAGTTTTTAGACCATTTTTTTTCTTTGCCAAATTCCATAAAATTTTCAAAAAAAAAAAAGTCGTAGCAGTCTGCCGCTACGTAAGAGCCAAATTTTTGTGCCAGAAACATTGAGGGCACATGACCTACTCGCACCCTCGCTTCACTCCTGTGCTTCGTCTGAGTATGGGGGGGACGTTGTTCCCCCTGAACCCCCCTTGGGCTTCGCCCAACTCACTCCTTCCACAATTTCGTTCTTATGTTAGCAGGGGGACTTCGTCCCATCCTGCACCCCACTCGGGCTTCACCCAACTCTCTTCTTCCTCCTTTAAAAAATGTGGTAACAAACCTGTCTTGACCCTGAAACAGGTCAAATGGGGTTGGAAGGTTGAAACCTGCAAAAGACACTTCAGGTGCATCCTCCCATTGTACTGTAAAATTTGGACCCTCTAGGTCAATTTGGAGGAGCTGTAGGCTTGGCTAAACATCGTCCCGATTAGCGCTGATGGCAAATTATTTTGCCATTGCCAAAAAGTGTACTAATGGCAAAAAAATGGTTAGCGTATGGCAAAGCTCCAGCCAATGAGCGTGCAGCATTACAGCTTTGCCATTATGGCAAAAGGTTGGTCTTTGACATTGAATGGCAAAGTAATGGCAGTTTTCTGGCATTATTATTTTTACCATTTGGTGGCAGTTTTTTGGCGATTATATTTCAGAACTCAATTTTCAAAAATTAAAATGAGGGGGTTGGAAGGTGCAATTCTGATTTTTGTTTTGCGATCTGTCATGCATACACTTTGAAGTATTTTTTCAGTTCAACTCTTCCTACGAAAAATCCCTGAACTATTTACCTACCTAACGGGGATTCGAACCTGGGTCCCTACGATTCCTAACCAAATGCCCTAACCACTAGACTATGCCTACACTATTAGAGTATGGGCTTTAAAAGAATATATTTGTTTGTCATCGCGTTGTAATGTTTTAAATTTTCATTTAAGGGTACTACTGGGTGAACTAAGTGATATGCCCTGCCCTCGGATTTTTGAAATTTAGATGAAACTTTGCTGGGTACCTTTAAAAACAATGTCGGACCCAAAAAAATTTCCCTCGCCCCATCCCCTTGTCCACAATGGCAAAAAACGATTTTTTTAATAGAAAAAGTCATTCTTTCAACAAGTTTTGATCAAAGAATTTTGAATTCATTGGGAATAAGGGAAGAGATTGCCCAAAAATTGAATTTTTTTATGAAAATGCTTCATTATGGCGTATTTATTCCATGCAACCTTTCCAATCAAGGCGTAAATAGCGCTACAATGAAGCATTTTTCACAAAAAATTCAAGTTTTGGGCAACCTCCTTCCTCATGTGGCCCTTAGAAAAGTCAACTGCAAATCTAACTTCATATTCGTATTCAGCGGGTTCGATTCATGTGATAACCATACCCATATTGTTAATCTACTTTCGCCAAAAATTGGGGGAGAGGCTAGAGGGGGTGTGTATTGGCTCAAATTGAGGTATTCAAGAAGTTGTTTGATATTCTACTACTTTTAGAGGCCTTCACGCGAAATTTCAAAGCTACATCACATCACTGGCAGTACATTTCGCTTTTTTTGAAGGTGTCACGACACACAAAACACATTTTTGAGTGTTTTTCAAGTTCTTAAAAATTACCCATTTGGAGAAAAAATTTGAAAAAAATTTCAATTTCAAATTTATATGTAGGTAGTCCCTAGACCTACTCATGCACGTATATTCTTGGAAGAAAAAAATTTCGTGTGCTTGAATTAAGTTTGGAGATATGGGGGTTTAAAATTTTCTTTTGTCAATATCTCTCCCCTGCGAGGTCAAAAATTGTTGAAAAAATTCCTGTGGCTAGACTCATGTCTTCTCTGGATATTTTAGGTGAATTCAAAATTTTTTGTTCAAAACTCATTCAAGTATATGATTGTTTTTCTGAAAAAATCGTTTTTTTTTTGCCACGGTTTTGTCAATGTTGGCAAATTTTTGTCAAAACTAGCATAAACAGAGTGTCATCTGTTCTGCAGCGATTCTCAAAAGTGCCATTGTTGGCAATTTTGTCATGTTTTCCATTTTAATCCAAGTTTTACCACTCTTTTGCCAATAATGTCAAAATATTGGCAAAAGCTAGGCAAAAGTATTGGCAAAATTATTCCATTTTCAATTTGCCAGCCATTTGCCAAAAAAGTGACAAATGGCAATTTTAGAATTGCCATTGCGCTAATCGGGGTAAAACACATTTGACCCTGGAAGGGGTCAAATAGGGTTAGAAGGTTGAAACCTGCAAAAGGCACTTCGGGTACATCCTCCCAATGTACTGTGAAAATTTGGACCCTCTAGGTCAATTTGGAGGGGCTGTGGGCTTGGCTAAACGTCGAAATTTTCAAAAAACACGTAAAATGGATGAAAAAAATCCACTTTTTTGACCCTGGAGAGTGGTCAAATGGGGTTGGAAGGTTGAAACCTACAAAAGGCACTTCGGGTACATCCTCCCAATGTACTGTGAGAATTTGAACCCTCTAGGTCAATTTGGAGGGGCTGTAGGCTTGGCTAACGTCCAAAAACCCGCAAAAATCTACTTTTTTGACCCTGGAGGGGGGGGGTCAAATGAAGTTGGAAGGTAGAATCCTGCAAAAAGCACTCAAGGGGCACTCTCCCATTGTATGCTGGGAATTTGGACCCCGTGGGTCAATTTTAGGGGTGAGAGAGTAGAAAACTGGAGTCAAATACCGGGGTCAAATGTGGTTTTTCCCACCTTAATCAAGGTGGGGATGACCTAGGAAGCTGAAATTTGGATATGTTGATCAAAACGGGGGTACTGACCAATGGTATGCTTTTGGACGCTTTTCATTTATTTGGGGTCATATTGTGCCCCTCCAAAAAAATGACCTTTTTGTAAAAATGGGGTTGGAAGGTTGAAACCTGCAAAAGGCACTTCGGGTACATCCTCCCAATGTACTGTGAAAATTCGGACCCTCTACGTCATTTTTGAAAGGCTGTAGGCTTGGCTAAATGTCAAACTCAAAATTTTCAAAAAACACATAAAATTGATGAAAAAATCCACTTTTTAGACCCTGGGGAGGGGTCAAATGGGGTTGGAAGGTTGAAACCTGCAAAAGGCACTTCGGGTACACCCTTCCAATGTACTGTGAAAATTTGAACCCTCTAGGTCAATTTGGAGGGGCTGTAGGTTTGGCTAAACATCAAAAAACACGCGAAAATCCACTTTTTTGACCTTGGAGAGGGGTCAAATAGGGTTGGAAGGTTGAATCCTGCAAAAAGCAATTAAGGGGCGCCCTGTCATTGTATGCTGGGAATTTGGACCCCCTGGGTTAATTTTAGGGGTGAGGTGGTCAAAAATAGGGGTAAAATGTGAGTTTTCCCACCTAAAATAGGGTGGGGATGACCTAGGAAGCTGAAATTTAGATATGCTGATCACAATGAAGGTACTGACCTACGGTATGATTTTGGACTTTTTTCGTTCATTTGGGGCTTTATTATGTCCCTCTAAAAAAATGACCTTCCTGTAATTTTCAACTTTGACTCTTCAAACTGTGGGAGTCAATTTTAGGTC
Source organism: Planococcus citri (assembly GCF_950023065.1). NCBI lineage: Eukaryota > Metazoa > Arthropoda > Insecta > Hemiptera > Pseudococcidae > Planococcus > Planococcus citri. Next base: position 14,907,526 of record NC_088679.1, on the reverse strand, counting down.
TTAAAAGAACCCTTTTCTCCAAGTTTAACTTTATTTGATCAGTTAGAACAGATTCCAGGTCATAAAATGTAAAAATCACCGTTGCGCTGAAAAGTGCTGAAACTTAGTTATAAACCTATATATATAAAAACTGACACCCCTGGAATCGTCTAGTTTGATGTCAAAACGTCGAGAACTATCAAAATTTTTGACCTCTGACCTTTTTATCCAAAGTTGGGCCTACCGCAATAGCCATCATTTTTTACAAAAATTTGGCTAAAAATATTGAATGTTTTTTTTTTTTTTGAAAATTTTGCTGTCATGGAAGTTTGTTTAGAGGGTTACAAATTACAGCTTGAATTTTTTGCACAGTAAGTAATTGAACTTTTTTAAAAAAATGGTGCAACTTTCAATTTATTAAATTTCGTTGAAATTTTTTGAAATGTAAGTTCAGTGATGTTTAAAATCATGTTGAGTTTGTTTTGATCCATGCACGATTCTTCAAAAAAATACTCCCTTCTCATTCTCGAAGCAATAATCAATATATCGTGTGTAAAACACACATTGATCAATTCCTACGTTAGTTGTTTAAGTTGCCACATCAATATCTACATTACAGGCAATGTATTTAAACTCGTACACTCTGCATTGGGAACCCTCCACACTTCGCTTCTCATCCATGTACGTTTAAAAATAGCGAGCTTAAACGAGAGGCAAAAAAAAATCACCGATCTCGAATTTATTTATTTACCACAAATCATCGTAAACCATAACTCTTCGAAGCCAACGCTCATTTTTTCCATTTACTCATGTAAATTTCAACGAGCAAAACACCCTATAGATGCAAGTATACGTATATACACACTATACGCACAATATACAGCCAGATACACACCGACGATGGCGCAGCACGTTCTATGAAATTTATGTAAATTCGCTAAAATATTCGCGCAAATTAATCGCGCGCGTGTAGAGGGCTGCGGGATTGGGAGAGACTCACCCGCACGTCAACGTAAAAATAAAAAAAAATCATAGTAAATATTTCTTCGTCGTGAACGAATATCTTCCCTTATCGTTTTATTCTTCATTATGCAAAACGATTTATTTAACGATAAATAATCTACCAGTGAGAGAGAGAGAGAGTGAGCGAGAAACTGGTAGCTTTAGCTACCTATAATAGTACACACTTCTACTTGTATGAAACTTACTCGCCATTGGGGTTTTTGTCCGAATGCCAACAACGGTTTTCGTAATCAACTTTCTGCTATATACATTGTTATACCATACCCGAGGTACGAGATTGTGTAATGGCTGCGAAAAGGTACTACCTGAAAGTGTACGTATTTAAAGTAAAGGTCCATGGCCAGATTCTTTAAGGAGTATACAGGGAAAGAGGGAAAATGAAAAAATAAACGTTCCAAGTTCTTTTGAAATGTAATGATAAAAATTACCATGGTTCGAGTAAATTTAGTGGATAAGTGTTTACTAGGAAGTAAGTAAGAGTACATTGACCTACCTCGGAGAATAATTTTAACTCTATAATTGGCAGATTTTCGAGAATCTGGATTTTGGAAGATTTAAAATTCACTGGAATCTGTTAGGGTACTTAGACTAGCAGTTTTTGAAAATATATTTTGGATCTTACTGAGTTTATTTAAAAAGAGAAGATATGTAGAAGACTTTTTTAAGGTTTTGAAAAGTTTGTGGTTGGAATCTAAAAAGTGTTTGAGAAAGAAATTAAAAATGTCCAAACACCAGATTTTTGAGAATCCGAGTAAAAAACATACTTACTTATGAACGATTTTTTTTTGAAATTTTTCTTTAGATGATCTATCTCTCAGGGCTCTCAGGAAATGTTTTCGTTTCGTTTTTTCATAAAATAATGTAAAACAGAAAAACAATTTTTTCCGTTCGCTTTTGTTATAGCTCTAATTTTTTTCATTACGTTTCGCGTTATGCCTAAATTTTTTCCATTTTTTTTCATTTTGCCAGAAAAAATCGTTTTTCCACTTTTATTCAAGTTTTTTCGTTTTCATTTCGTTGTATTTTGAAATAGATACCTACGAGTATACCTTAATGTTTTGCATTATGATAAAATGATACAATTTTACAAGTTCGCACTTCAGAATAGTTTGCTCATTGGTTTTTAGCTACCTAATGGCATGGCAACTTTGATGGAAAACGAAAAAAAAAAAAAAAAAAAAAAGGAAAAAAAGGAAACGAGACGAAAAATTGAGTTTAACTAGAGATATGCAGTCTGAAAAGTGAAAAGTACTTTTCTTTCAATGAAAAGTTGAAAAGAAAAGTTACTACTTTTCACTTTACTTTTCAGTTTTCACTACGAAAAAAAAGCAAGTGACCAATCAATTTACTCATCAGAGATCACTGACCTCATTGATGAAGTCAAATATCAAGTTTCACTCTCTCCACTCCTCCACCTTCACAATTCAGCATCCATTTTTGAAGAGCACAATTTTTGTCTGACTTCATCAAACCCAGAACAAGAATGTCTTCTTGGGCCATTTTTTGAACTGAAATTTACCAGTTTTGAGCAATTCGTCAAAACTGAAAAAGTCTATGGATCATTCAAATGATAACCCCAACCCGTAGTTCTCCAACAGAGAAACATAAATTATTATTATGACCAACTGCCTATAATATTCAAAATTGGAGGGGCAAACCTGATCCAAAATTTTTAAATTTTAAGTGCTCCAAATTTAAATTTTCAAATTGTGTTGACGTGGTGGAAAACTACATATGTATGTGACTGTTCCTGTTTGCACCCAGTACCTTCTTTCAACTGGGCGACGCATGCATATGAAAAAGATAAAAACATACTTAAATAAATCATTAGAAGAATTATATCATAGGTAATTTGAATTTGTGCTTCCCACATCTGTATTTAAAAGTTCAAGAAGGATTCAACCTTCGATATTGTTATTTTCCTCGTGATTAACAGTGGGGACTCATTAGGAAATTCTTTAAAAATATACTAATGACAATATTCATACGTTATATTAATTATCAATATGGAGTTTAATTATGCTTAGGCTTAGTACATTAATGGAGAATACACACTTACTTTCAAATAAAATGAACACAATGACAGTAATGAGTAGTGTCTTATGAGATTTAGAATTTTTGCAACAGTGGTGATGTTACCCACTCATTTCTGTGCCTCTCCTTTCATATTTTTTAAAATTTTGAGTGAATCACATGGAAAGTCTTGTTTAGACCTAGAAATTAAGCACAAAATAAAAACGTGCACATTCACAAAAATGATAATAAACATCGCTCTCCTCAGGTCTCAATTATTTTTCAAAGAATTTGAAAAAAAGCCAGGATGGAGAATTACTTACTTAATTAACATTAACAGCCATGTGGGTATTGCACAAATGTTACTTTTGCCATCAGCTGCTGTGATTACAGTGCCATCAATGTGGGGTGCCCCAAGTGATCTGTCATTGTTCTCACTAGGTATGAGTCTTATCTTTCTTAATAACTAAATCGAGTTGAAATTGTACCTCACAAAGTAATATGGTGAAGTTCATGTGTTGTTAGGTATTCATAAGCATTAAAAATAGTCAGAAAGATGTTGACTTTTTTCATCTTTTAAACTCTACACTGGAATTAGAATATAAGTACATATTGTAAATTATGCAATAAGATTACTAGATTAGTACCTAATTATTACGATTCACCAATAAAGGGCTTAGAAATGTGGGAAAATGGTTGATAGCTTCAGATGACTGTACGTGAAGCTCCAATAAATACTTCTCAGCTCAAGAACTTCGTTTTTTTCGTCAGATTTCTCGATTTTTAGGTTCATTTCCATTGGTGTTGATTGAGCATGAGCATTATTCGTGTTGAAACAATCGATCATATTGGTAATGTAACGAAATTTATTCAAGAAAATCTTACCATTTTCTCTTTCACGTTTGATTTCGACACCAAGTAAAACGTCACGTTCGTTGATCTTGACTTTTGTTTTAAAATGCTTTTTCAATGAATTCAAAGTATCTATGATCCATTCACTGCTGTTTGAAACGAAGATTATGTCGTCAACATAAATGGCGAGAATTGCGATCTTATCTCCAACTCGCTTGAAGAAACCACACTGATCTGGTTCAAACGTTGAGTAGCCCATCTGCTTGATTTTCTCACATACCTAAGTCGTCGAACCATGTTCTTGATGACGTTGGTAAACCATAAATGGACTTTCTGAGCTTCAGTACTTCTTTTCTGCAATTGTAGTCAGTCTGGTGAATTTGGAGTGTTTTAAAAATGCAGCCTAGGATATTACCTGGAAAAGATAATAAGCATTGTGAGCTACCTTAATACAGCCAAGAGAGATTGAAGAGGTATATTTGCTCTAGGTAACATGTACATGTACATTGTACATACATACAGAAGTTCATAACCTACACTTATGCGCCTTGAGGCGCGAGTGGCAATGGGCTCCTCTCTATTCAGAGATACATAATGTAAAGAGAAAAATAAAATGAAAAATAGATCCAAAAAGTGCAACATAGGCAAACAAGATGCAAAACAATTGAATGCGGAAAAGTGAGAAAATTAAATAAATAGATAAATAAATAAATACAGAGGGGATGGGTGGAAAAAAAACAAAAAATATATAAAAAAATATGTAAATAAATATATACAGGGAATAAAAATACAGCAAAAATGTACAGACTAAACACATGGTAAATTATCAAAAATACAATTTAATGCACAGAGTGAAAGATAATACATATTATGAGACTACCCTACAGTAGATCCACAAAACCTGTCTAGGTCATTGTGCACGCGCAGGTAACAATGATTTTCATAATGGTTGAACACAACAGAAAAATACTTTCATGCAAATGAATAGGTCAATTATTCTGTGTAAGGGAAAAATTACTATATACCTACTTCTATTATTAAGGTGGTGTTCTACCTTTCTCAGATACAGCTATAAAGAAATATTTTATACTGCAGAAAATTTCTGTAGCTTCGCAGTCCAACTGGCTGTAATTTTTTTCCACAGATGTAAATGTTCTACTAGCAAATGCGATTGATTTTTTGATTCCATCAATCACATGAGAAAATTGTAGGGGCTGCGAATGAATTTTAATTTCAAAAAATAGCAATAGGAAAAAAATGATCAGTTTGTGGAAAAATGAGCAAATTTTCTTATGATCAATTTATTTCTTATAGGTACTGAAATTTAAAAAGCTATCAAAGTTTCAAATTGGCCAAGTTTTCTGAAAATTTCAGGCAACTAACAATTTTTGAATTTTCATAACTTTTCAAATTTTGGAGTAAGAAAAAAATAATTATGATTAAATGTTTGTTTTTCGACGAACTTCTCTTTTCCTGATCATAAATTATCTTTGATCCTTATTGAGGTCGCGTGTGGTTCACTCTCCTCTAGTGCCTTGAAAGTTTTTACTGGCCTAGGAGAATTTCTCAGGATGCTGCAATTCTGCACGATGCAACCTTCTGTGGATGTAGCAACTTCATCAATGGATGAATCAATCGATCAAAAGCATAGTTCCTTAATACCTGTCTTTTATTCTCACATGAATTTGAGCTAAGTTTCGCCTTACTACCCCTACTTATATTTTGGCTCAATCATCCCTGCCTGTCTTCAATAAATTCCTTTTAAAACTCGATATACTATTACCCACAAATATGTACACAAGTGATTTCAATTCTCATCAAAAGGATACCTAACTTTTTACTGAATAAAATCACAAAAATTGCTTACTTCTACATAGCGACACGGTGACAATTTTATAGGATACAAATACGATAACCATTTGTCCATCTTCAACTGGACACTTCATTAACAGAAAGGCTATATCATCTACTTTTGGTTCATTTGAACTTCGAAATGGGTTTTGGTAAATAAACATTGCACCAGAAATTGGTTTTTGTTATAGAACTATCTAAATTAGAACACATTTTTTGTTTCAGAAGTTCTGGGTTTAGTTTTAATCTTTGTTCAAGTTTTTTTCAGTTTTTGATTTGATTTGATTTGGTTCAGTTTGGTTTAGTTCTGATTTCAGAGACCTAAATCAAACCTAGAACCAATGCATGATCTATATTTTCAAAACTGAACTAAAACAAAGAACCAGAAAACAATATTCTTAATTTCTGTGAACTTACCTGATGCTAGGTCATCTTTTCAGCTTTGGCTTTCTGTTTTTGACAAGGCATTTTTAGTATTTTGGGATAGTAACGCTGATCAAGTTTGAGGCATTTTGGCATAGTTATGCAACATCCAAATGCTGCTAGATGTTTTCTTCAAACAAATCTCAAATTTTGTTTTTTGGTTCAATTAGCAAAATATCACCTACAATTTCGTAGAATTTCTTCAACTTCTTGACGCAATCTACTCCATATATTTGGAGATCCACATGCTTTTGCTCTTCCAGGAGAGTACATAATTCGGTTGTTTGCAATTTTCATGTCATGTAATAAAATTCTAAGAAGTGGCCATTCACTGGTTCAGTTGAATAAATTTTTTGTTGAGGCATTTTACTTTACAAAACACAAAACAGAGGCGAAGTCGTCTTCTTTACTTATTGCGTTTCATTGTCTACAAATAAGAATGACTTCAATTTCAAAAAAATTGAAATTCTGTGTCTTGAAAAGATGTCAAGGAAGGGGAGGGAAAGGGAAGGATTCACATAGCTGTTTCTGACGTCATTTCTGAGCTTATTTTCCAAATTCGATCTCAATTCTTCCCTCCTTTGCCTTCCTCAAAGCAAAAGACGGTTCACCTCTGTACATAAATAGTTCTCTCTGTCTCTCTTTTTCACTTGTTTTTTCCATCACATATTTTTTGTTTGCATACGCGTAACATTTCGCCAAAAAGGAGAAGTGAACAGACACGGAAGTAAAACCAAAATATTTATTTTACGCGTATTCGCGTACCTACCTACTCGTAGTATAATAGGTAAAGGTGCATCTACCTACCATACTTGCGGTTTATAAAACATCGGTTCGTTTTTGAAACTTCTCGTTTCCTCTATCACTATAAGTATAGTACCTACATCCTATAGTGAGAAGTTTTTGCGCCAAAGTATAAAACAGATACCATATTTGACAGCTAAAAACGTCTTCTTAAACCCTTTAAATTGACAAACAAGCGAACAAATAAATTTTTCAACCGTCTTACTGTCACATTAACCAAACACGCGGTAACGTAACACGATTTTGAATACTTTCTGCTCCCCCCCCCCCCAACCAAAGCTTCTCTTTCTGTAGGTGTATCTCGATGGTGGAAAATTTTCTCACCCTTGTATTTGTGTTTTGAAAATTGCTGCATTGTTTACCCGGAAGTTAGTATACCATCTATGTGTGCTGGGGATTGTGTGCAATATTGAAATGGCAGCTTTACTTATACTCTGTATTGTGACACAGCGTATATATACCTAGTTATTGTCGATTGATCAAATTTTACGCGTAAACTTGGAATAAATATTCGATTCTTTTAATAAATTACAAAAGTTTCGAGAGCTTTTCACATCAATGTGAAAATGTCTATATCTAAACGCTGTCAAACGAATTGTTAAATGTTTTATAAGTAATTAAGAAAAGCTACTTACTTTTTGGATGGCGTGTACCTAAATGCCAATCGGAACGACGTGTCGAGTATTATACAGTTTATTGTGTATCGTTTTTTCGTTTCTTACTCGATAGGTACCTAACTTTCAAGGTTTATGTGGAATAACTTTCAAGGTGTTGCGAGAAATTTTTGAATAAGAGTTTTCAATCGTTTACCCCTTCTTTTTCGGAGAGATTAGGTGGTTTGAAAAGTTTTTTTTTTGGAGTCATGGTTATAAGGAGACGAGATTACATTATTTTCAATTGAATTGAAAGGAAATTTTTTGAATTATTATGCTGAAGTTTTTCATAATAATTTACCTAAATACTTACCTACTATAAACCCACTTTTTCTCGGAATTCTATTTTTATTTCTTGATTGAATTTGAAAGATCAGAGAAGTTAAGAATGTAGGACGTAGGTACTAGGTACTGTAATCTAGAAAACGATGTTCTGAAACCTTCATTATCAAAATTTTATAGACCTGAGGTTCATTTTTAGGTTTTTTTGCAAATTTTTGAAAATTTGAAAAATGAAAAAAAATTACAAATAGTGACGATTTTTTAACTAATCCGTGAAATATAAATTTTTTAATTTTCAATAACTCGCCAAAAATCTAAAAATTTAATTTAATTCTTGGAATTTCGGTTACTAGGGTTTTCAGACATGTTCTTTCGATCTAGCTTGGTTTCATTTGAATCGAAGTGGGTCACAATGATGGAATACTTATCTACCTACTGCCAAGCCAATGGTAGACACATAATTAAGATCAACACATCCATTATGATCAACACATCATGGCGTACTCTTCTTTTCATTCGCCAAAAATTCAATAACAAATTTCAGCAGCTGCATAGATTCCGCAGTGAATGAGTTGCCTAACATGCCATACTTACATTGTAAAGTTGGATCGCAATAATGGAATTCTTACCTAGTTACTGCCAATAAGCTGGATGAAACTTGTAGATGTATTCCTATTAAAATAGTAAATTTGTATTTCCTTCGAGAGGCAGCCTACTAGGCAATCTTATCCGATATAATCGGGTTTTCTTTAGCTCCGGAAGAGTTAAAAATGAACTTCAGCATCTGTAATTTTTGTTCCTTAAGCCTAAATTGGTCAAAAAGGTTACCAACAAGCACCAGCCAAATTTACAGATGTCACAGTCCATTTCTGGCCCTTCATCAGCAATTTTAAATTTTCTGAGACAATTCGAAACTCGCGTATGGCTCCAAAATGTTCTAAGACTGGCAGTTTTCAAATTGGAGGGCTGAACGTATTAATTCACACTAGTTCATTTTATTTGAATAAGAATTATTTTATTGAGGAGTTGAAAAATCACCATAGTAACAACTTCTTTAAATTTTTCAAAAATTAGCCAAAATTCTAAAAACAAACTTGAGCTTTTGAAATTATGATTACTGAAGTATTCAGAGTTTCAGACATACTCTTTTCAATCGAGCTTGGTTTCATTTAAATCAGAGTGTGCCACTTCAAAGCGTGCTTTTGTAAAGTTGGATGACAATAATGGAATACTTACTGCCAATGTAATTGTAGACATACTTGTATTAGACATTACAGCGTGTTTTTTTTCATCAATCATAAATTTCAGTATCAATTTCAGCAGCTGCGCAGATTCCGCAGTAAATGGGTTGCCTTAACATGCCTTGGTAAATTTGAATCACAATAATGGAATACTTACCTACTGCCAAGGTAATGGTAGACACATCATAAAATCGAATGTCTAGGGGGTACTCTTCTTTTCATTCGCCAAAAATTCAATAACAAATTTCAGCAGCTGTGTAGATTCTGCAGTGAGTGGGTTCCCTTAACATGCCTTTGTGAAGTTGGATCACAATTATGGAATACTTACCTAACTACTGCCAAGCTAATGGTCATGCGAATATTCAGTCCATTGAATAATGTCCTTATCTGGTAAAGATAACAAAACCTTCCCATCGCTTTCTGACTCCACATATTTTAGAATATCAAACTGTTGTCCTTTTTCTCCTACACACAAAATAATGAGTCTTAATGATGTGAGGTACATCAGGTGACATTCACAGATTTCAACAACTCTTGCACCATTGGATAGAGGTAGAGGACATTGAATATAGTCTAACTCCAAATTTTCAGCTGCTCAAGTTGATATGAATTTGAAAGATCTGATGAGTAGTAATGTAGTCTGGAAAACTGGAAAAAGTCGGGGGAAATCACTTCCCTAAAAACTTCCTGAATGGCCACACTCTGATTTAAATTAAACCTAGCTGAAGCGAAAAAGCATGATCTGAAACCTTCCTTGCCATAATAATTTTATTAGCTAAGTTCATTTTTGAATTTTTCATGAATTTTTGAAAAATTTTATGAATGGTAATTTTTCAACTTTCTCATGGAATCTTTTTTTTACCAGCAAAACTAACCTGTGTAAATAATGGCTTCATATGTATCATCCCTCCAACCAGAAACAACCGAGCCTGCTGGAGCCTCAAACGGATTTTCAATTTTTTTTTCAGAATCCCAAATTGCTCTGGAAGAGTCCAAAATAAACTACAGCATAGGTACTTGATTTTTGTTCTTTGAGTCTTAAATGGTCAAAAAGGCGACCAAGAAGCACTATCCAAAGTTACAGATGTTACAGTCCATTTCTGGCCCTTCCTCGACAATTTTACATTTTTTGGGACAATATTTTAAAACTCGCGGGTGGCTCCAAAATGTTCTTAGACTGGCAGTTTTCAAATTGGAGGGCTGAACATATTAATTCACACTAGTTCATTTTATTTGAAAAAGACTTATTTTTTTGGATAGTTGGAAAATCGCCATAGAAACAACTTCTTTAAATTTTTCAAAAATTTCAAAAATTCGTCAAAATTCTAAAAACAAACTTGAGCTTTTGAAATTATGATTACCGACGTTTTCAGATAGGCTGTTTTGATCAAGTTTGGTTTCATTTAAATTAGAGTGTGCCACTTCAAAGCGTGCTCTTGTAAAGTTGGATCACAATAATGGAATACTTACTGCCAATCTAATGGTAGACATACCTACGTATTTATACATTATCTTCTTTTTTTGATTTTCCTTAAATTTAATTAAATATAAATTTCAGCAGCTGCGCAGATTCCTCAGTGAATGGGTTGGGTTGCCTTATGAGGCAGTCTCGCTGTATTCAAAAATTTTTGTGCTGATTGATCCCTTTAATTGAGTCATCCTCGCCATTTTCCTTGATGAAGTTCAGCTCTCACAACGTTTGAAAAATCAACTCGCCTGTCTGTTTGTTCGTAGTTGAATTTGAATGATCTGATGAGAAGCAATGTGTGGTCTGAACAACGGCGAAAAGTCTCAAGTAAAATCATTTCCCTAAAAACTTTCTGAACAGGTATACTCCGATTTGAATGTACTTAATCAAAATAAAGGGAAAAAGCACGACCAGAAACCTTCCTTGCCATAATTTTATAAGCTAAGTTCATTTTTGAATTTTATGTGAATTTTTAAAAAATTTTATCAATTTCAATTTTTTATGAAGTCTTTTTTTTTTACCTGCAAAACTAACCTGTGTAAATAATCACTTCATACCAACCCTCCAACCAAAAACTACATACCAAGTCTGCTGTAGCCACGAGCATATTTTCAATTTTCTTTCAGAAGCCTAAATTGCTCTGTAAGAGTTGTCAAAAGTGAACTTTAGCATTTGTAATTTTGGTTCCTTAAAATGAGCCTAAAATGGCCCACAGGGTGTCCAAGAAGCACCAACAAATAGTTACAGGTGTTATTCTGGCCCTTCGTCAGCAATTTTAAATTTATTGAGACAATTCAAAACTCGTGTGTGTCTCTAAAATTTTCCAAAACTGGTAGTTTTCGAATTGGAGGACTGAACGTAGTAATTCCCTCTGGTTCATTTTGTTTGAAAAATAATTATTATTTCATTGAGAAGTTGAAAAATCGCCATAGAAACTTCTCTAAATTTTTCTAAATTCTTTAAAAATTCGTCAAATTTCTGAAAACAAACTTCAGCCTTTGAAATTATGATTAGCATAAAGTTTTCAGACATGCTCCTTCGATCAAGCTTGGTTTCATTTAAATCATAGTGTGTCAGTTCTGAAAATTCTTTTGAAAAGTTAAATCACAACAATAGAATACTTACAGCAAAGCGTATGGTAGATGTTAAAAATGCATTCAATAATTTCGGTATTAATTTTTTGTCTAGTACCCTTTTTTTGTGGTTGGGGAGGGTGGAGGGATGACCTTGTTTTTCTGAGTTTTGAGTACAGTACATATGTGGTCCATCAGCTCATGCTATTTATGTAAATTAGGTATCTGTATCTATAAGTTCGGTTGTTCTTTCTACAGCAATTAAAATTTTTTTAACAAAATTCAAAACTTGCTTGAGGCTCCAGAATGTCAAAAGCTAATGGTTTTCAAACGGGTTGGCTAAAATGAAGTATTATTGGTTCATTTTGTTTAAAAAAAAACACAATATTTATTTTGTGAAAAAGTTTTAAAATTACCATGAAAACTACTTTTTAAAATTTTCAAAACTTTTAAAAATTCATCAGAAATCCGAAAATGAAATTAAGTTCTTGGAATTTTGGTTACTAGGATTTCCAGCAACGTTCTTTCAGTCTAATTTGATTGCATTTATACCGGAGTGTGACACTTCAAAACTTGCTCTCGTAAAGTTGGATCACACTAATGGAATACTTACCTACTGGCAAGCTAATGGTAGACATAAAATTCAATAACAAATCTTAACAGATGTGTAGATTCCTCAGTGAATGGGTTCCCTTAACATAACTTTGTGAAGTTGAATCACAATAATGGAATACTTACCTACTGCCAAGCTAATGGTGTACAACTAGAGCCAACCAAAGTGAGAGAGCAATTTTGAATTTATTGAGACAATTCAAAACTCGCGTGTGACTCTAAAATTTTCCAACACTGGTAGTTTTTGAATTGGAGTGCTGAACATATTAATTCACTCCGGTTCATTTTGTTTGAAAAATAAATATTCCATTGAGAAGTTGAAAGATCGCCATAGAAACAACTTCTTTAAATTTTTCAAAATTTTCAAAAATTCTGAAAACAAACTTGAGCTTTTGAAATTATGATCACTGAAGTTTTCAGACATGCTCTTTAGATCGAGCTTGGTTTCATTCAAATCCGAGTGTGCGAGTTCTGACTGAGAATTCTAATGAAAAGTTGAATCACAACAATAGAATACTTACTGCTAAGCGGAGTGGCAGATGTTATAAATAACTTTCACGGAGCACAATGTAATGTTTTCTAGTGTAATTGGGGAGGGGGGTCGCCATGTTTTTCTGAGTTTGGAGCATGATATGTGTTCCATCAGCCCCTGATATTTAAATTAGGTGAGTATTAGTTTGGTGGTTCTTTCTACAGCAATTAAAATTTTTTGGAGAAAATTCTAAACTTGCTTGAGGCTCTAGAATGTCCAGAAAGCTAATGGTTTTCAAATTGGATGGCTGAAATAAAATATTATTTGTATGTACTGGTAAAAACAGTATATTTTATGAAACAGTTTTAAAATCCCTATAAAAACAACTTTTTTAAATTGTTTAATTGTTTGAAAATTCGTCAAAAATCAGCAAATGAAATTAAAGTACTTGGAATTTTGGTTACTAGGATTTCCAGGCACATTCTTTCAGTCTAATTTGGTTTCATTTATATTGGAGTGTGCTACTTCAAAACTTGCTCGTGTAAAGGTGGATCACAGTTATGGAATACTTACCTACTGCCAAGCTAATGGTAGACATATTATTTGGCGTGATGGCATATCATCGATATTTTGGGATATCGATATTATTGTCAAAATATCGGAGGTCTCATATTATTGATAATATCGATATATATCGGATGTTTTTGACATTCATAAAAAGGCCATAAAACAGCTGATTTTTGATGAAAAGAGAAACTAAATCATCTCTAAGCTGTTTCTATTCCTTATTTTTTGCTTTTTCAGTATCTAGCTAAATACCTACCTATTTGGCGCTTTTTAAAGTAACGATGACGTTGATGACTTTAATGTCTACATTTCACCATTCCACAGATATGGCCCATGGCAACCATTATTATATGTGATAATCACTATTTTACCCTAAAAAAGTCTGAAATATGCTTGAAAAGAGCAAAAAAACCACCTCGCACGATGTATTTACGGAATTTTTGCGTAATTTTTAAAAATTTTCCAATATAAGTATCGATGTTGGATTTTTCATATTCATAAAATATCAATGCACTCACTTATCAAATCGATAAGTAAATATTGATCATATCCCATCACTAATTATTTGCAAAAAATTCAATTCCAAATTTCAGCAGCTGTGTAGATTCCGCAGTGAATGGGTTGCCTTAACATGCCTTTGTAAAGTTGGATCACAATAGTGGAATACTTACCTGCTACAAAGCTAATGGTATGGGTTTTCGTAACATGGCAGGTTGGCACATTTCTGGTGATATCTGACTACTCATTTCTGCAGTCAGAAATTGCCGTTTTGACAGTCTGATTCGCAGTCTGACTACAATCAACCAATCAGAAACAAGTATTTTTTGATATTCCAAGATGGCGCTGACTTGTCAGAAGACTGAGTGGAGATCTGAGTCTCAACCGGGTGCCTTTGTAAAGTTAAATCACAAAAATGGAATACTTACCTGCTGCCAAACTAATGGTAGACATTTATATTAAAACAATGTGAGTATGTACTCTTCTTTTCATTCGTCAAAAATTCAATAACAATTAAATTTCAGCAGCTGGGTAGATTCCTCGGTAAATGGGTTTCCTTAACATGCCTTAGTAAAGTTGTATCACAATAATGGAATTCTTACCTACTGCCAAGCTAATGATAGACACAAATATTCAAACAATGAGAGTACTCATCTTTTCATTCGCCAAAAATTCAATAAGTAACAAATTTCAGCAGCTGAGTAGATTCCTTAGTATATGGGTTTCCTTAAACATGCTTTTGTAAAGTTGAAATCACAATAATAGAATACTTACCTACTAGCAAGCTAATGGTAGACATATAGTCGCTAAAGATCGGTGGTGTACTCTTCTTTTCATTTTCCAAAAATGCAATAACCAATTTCAGCAGCTGTGTAGATTCCACAGTGAATAGATTCCCTTGTCAGGTAATTTTGTTGTGTTCAAGAATAGGTATTCATTTTGGCCAATTTTTTTAATTGAGTCATACCTACTCACCCCTTTCCTTGATGAAATTCGTTTCTGAGACGTTTGAAAAATTTACCTCTCTCTCAATTAACGGAGAGGGGTATAAATCAACAAAACCGACAAATTTGTCTGTTTTGTTTGTAAATGAATTTAAAAGAAAGATCTGATAAAAGGTAATGTGTGGTCTGAAAAACTGGAAAAAGTCGGGGAAAATCATTACCCTAAAAACTTTCTGAACAGCCACTCTCTGGTTTGAATCAAACCAAGCTGAAGCGAAAAAAGTGTGACCTGAAACTTTCCTTGCCATAATCTTATGGGCTAAGTTCATTTTTAAATTTTTTGTGAATTTTTTAAAAATTTTATTAATGGCAATTTTTCAACTTTCTTTATGAAAATCTTTTTTTTTTCCAGCAAAGCTAACTCTGTGTAAATAAAGACTTCATATCATCCCTCCGACGAAAAACAAGCAAGTTTGCTGGAGCCTGGGAAGAGTTTGAAATAAACTACTTACAGCATACGTACCTAATTTTTGATCCTTAAGCCTAAAATAGTCAAAAAGGTGACCAACAAGCACTAGCCAAAGTTTCAGATGTTACAGTTCATTTCTAGTCCTTCCTTCCTTAAATTTTTTAAGACAATCAGGCTTGTTAACTGGTTTTTAACCATTAACCGGTAAATTAACCGAAAAAAAATTGAACTTAACCAAAAAATAACCGTAACCATGACCGTTTTCTGAGATCAAAATGAACCGTAACTATAACCTTGACCGAAAATTTCTTAAAGAAAAACCAGTTAGAAATTTTTTAAAAAATTGAAAAGTGCTGTTTTTTGATTTCTTTATATCTGTGGTTTTTTTCAATGTGATTTGTAATGATTTGAAATTTCAATCAAAAAATGATCGAAAGATGAAATTAAAAAATGTGAATAAAAAGTTCAAAAAATTTGAAACTATAGTTGCATCATACTCATTAGTCATTAAACTATTAAAAGGCTCGATCTTAAATTATATTTTAATAATAAGAGATGATAAAGAATTGTTTCTCAAAAAAATTGTTAAATTTTGAATTCAAATGTTACCAGTTTTTCAATTCTCAAACTTCAAAATTTCAAACTCAGATTAACCATTAACCGAAATTTTAAGCTCAACTGGAAAAATTACCACCAAAAATTGTAACCTCAACCTTAAATATTATCCGAAAAAAATGATCACCAATAACCGTAACCTGAACTTTAACCATAACGTTGAAAAATTAATAACCTTAACCGGCCATAACCTTTAACGTAAATTTTGAATTTCTTGTTAAATTTTTAACCGTACTCGTAACCTTAACCGTAAATTTTTTTTTCGGTTAACAAGCCTGGAGACAATATTCAATGGCAGTTTTTTAATTAGAGGGCTAAACACATTGATTCACGCTAGTTCATTTTGCTTGAAAAATAATTATTTCATTGAGGAGTTAAAAAATCACCATAAAAACAACTTTCTTTAAATTTTTCAAAATTTTCAAAAATTCATCAAAATTCTAAAAACAAGCTTAAGCTTTTGAAATTATGATTACTGAAGTTTTCATACATGCTCTTTCGATCGAGCTTGGGTTCATTTAAATCTGAGTGTACCGCTTCAAAGCGTGCTTTTGAAAAGTTGGATTACAATAATGGAATACTTACTGTCAATGTAATGGTAGACATACGTACGTCGTGCTCTTTTTTCAATTTATTTAATTTAAGCAGCTGTGCAGATTCCGCAGTGAATGGGTTGCCTTGTGAGCCAGTTTCGCTGTGTTCAAAAATTTTGGTGCTGATTAATCCCTTTGAGTCATCATCACCACTTTCCTTGATGAAATTTGGCTCTCACGACGTTTGAAAAAATGTACCTAACCTACTCCTCTGTTTGATTGCTGTTCTGTTTGTAGATGAATTTAAAAGATCTAAGAAGTATAGCGATATGTAGTCTAGAAAACTGGAAAAAGTCGGGAAAAATCATTTCCTTAAAAACTTTTGAACAGCCCTACTCCGATTTAATGAAACCAAGATAAAGCGAAAAAACATGACCTGAAACCTTGCTTAAGTTACCATAATTTTATGAGCTAAGTTCATGTTCAAATTTAAAAAAAAAATTATTAATGTCGATTTTTCAACTTTTTCGTGGAATCTTTTTTTTTCAGCAAAACTAACCTGTGTAAACAATAACTTCATATCATCCCTCCAGCCAAAAACAACCGAGCCTGCTGGAGCCTCAAGTGGGTTTTCAATTTTCTTTCAGAAGCGCAAATTGAAATTGCTCTAGAAGAGTCAAAAATAAACATGAGCATGCGTAGTTTTGGTTCCTTAAAATGAGCCTGAAATGGTCAACAGGGTGCCCAAAAATCACCAACCTAAGTTACAAATGCTACAGTGTTCATTTCTGGTCCTTCCTCAGCAATTTTAATTTTTTTGAGATAATTCAGAACTCGCTGGTGGCTCCAAAATGTCCTAAAACTGGAAGTTTCGAATTTGAGGGCTGAAATGAAGTAGTATTCATACTGGTTAATTTTGTTTCAAAAAGAATTATTTTATTGAGAAGTTGAAAATCGCCAAAGAAACAACTTCTTTGAATTTCTCTAAATTTTTAAAAATCCGCTAATCTCTGAAAACAAACTTTTTCCTTTGAAATTATGATTACCATGAAAGTTTCAGATACATGCTCTTTCGATCGAGTTTGGTTTCATTCAAATCAGAGTGTGCCAGTTCTGAAAATTCTTTTGTAGAGTTAAATCACAACAATAGAATACTTACTGCCAAGCTGATGGTAGATGTTATTATGTTTCGTTGTTAGAATTTTTTAAAGAGCTTAGAATTTTTATTATGCTCTTTTTTTAAAGTGGGGGGGGGGTTACCTTGTTTTTCTAGGTTTGGAGTATGTGGTCCAGGAACTCATGCTATTTAAATTAGCTATTAAATATGTATTACTTTGATGGTAAAAAAAAATATATTATATGATATTATAACTGACATGAATCAGACGGTTCTTCTTTTGTACCTATGTATTTCTTCTCCAACATTGCCACGACTATGACTCACAATTTCTTGAGCTGGATATAGCTCGAGCCTCGACGTATCATTTCTTCATCTCATCTGCCACGAATCATTCGAAAAACACCCACTATCATAAAAACAACACCTGAAAAAAAACCACTTCATTTACCATTCATGGCTACACTTGCCTTTTTGCAATTATACCTTTACCTATTCACCGAATAATACACATTTTACCAACTCCGCATTCTTTTGGCACGATACAAGGTGTAGCCATTACCCTCACACAGTCTAGTACAGGAAAACCCTTCTGGTTTTAGCGGTATATATAGCCAAAAAGCACGCAGAAAAAGATCCGCCGCCGGCTAATTAATCAAACCCAACGAAATTCATTTCAGCTCGCCACTTGAAAAGTTTGTTATACCGCTTTGTGTGTCTGTGTATGTGTTCGTTGCTGGGGATAAAAACGTTAATTTTTTTCTCGCTTCTCTTTTCTATAAACATGGAGGATTTTCAACCAAAAAAAAAAAAGCAAACCCAAACAAAAGAATCAGATTACAGGTACCTTTTCTCTAACACCAAAGCTCGCTCTATGTTATGTATAGGTATAGCGAAATCAGCGACGAATAAAGGCTGACGTTTGTGTAAATTAATGTAGCACACAATATGAAAAGTCTGCCTAACTACGCATTAGTATAGGCCTAATTAAAACTTGATGATATTCAACGTCGTCTACGTTGTTGTTACTCTTATTGTTGATGTCGGTGTTGCTGTGTTGTTACTCGACAGTCGACATGTAAGACTGTGGAGTGCTCTCTGCATGTTTCTTTGTTCTCTGGTGTCTTTAGATTTGCTGGGTGTTCCGGTGCACAGCTTGATTTTGGTCCTAGACATGTCTCAACCCCCTTCCACCTTCTTTTTTTCAACCCTCGGTGGTATTTTTTTGGTGAAAATCGCGTCATTATTACATACGTACAAAGAGCAGGTTAGGTTGTGTGTTGTGATTCGCTCTGTTTGGTTCTCTGGGGAGAGATGAAGTATATAGTTTGAGCGTTAACGAGATTTCTCGTTCATCATTATTTTGTTCATATCTGAGCCTTTTAACTTTTCACCTGAGGTACACGAAGAGGTGGCGAATTCGGTACAAAGCGATAAACCGCTTTAATAAAGCTAATAATAAAGATTAGTTAATTGGGTATACGAAAAGTTGATAACAGAAGCCATTTTTGTCGTTTTATTCTCCCGAGGCAAATCATTCAAAAAAAGGGTTCGCACCAGCAAGATGAGTATAGGTACAGAAGAAGGGAAGAAAGGTAAGTAAGCTGAGCTGTTACGGTGCCAAAGTATACGAGTAAAAGAGACGTATAACGAAGAGTGTAAGTATACAAGAGGGTGATAGGATATGGAGATATTTACCCGGATAAGGTAGTATAGGCATCTCTTATATATCGAGGGGATTATTATTGCGAAATGTAGGTGGTAAGGAATGAGGCAGTCGCGTCGGCAGCAGATAATCTTTCACGATATTATACGATCGTTTGTTAACCTCTGGGTTGAATTTTCGATTACCGTTGAGGCTTGGTTGGCGGTGTGGCTGTTAATTTGGTGATAATTTGGAGCAGAACGCGGAATCGTGTCGATTCAGCGGTGCTTCATCTTGGAAAATAGTGTACCTACATTGTCATTTTTGGCAGACAGATCTCGTTTAAAATTCATTTTACGCGAATTTCCTTTCACGTCGGTTCGCGATGAAATTATTTATTACCAAGCTACGTAAAATAAACACGCCAAACTGCTGCACGATGATGTTTGCCATTTTAAACAATTACTTTTCCATAGACCGAAGAAGAGCAGGAGGAGGAGATGCCAACCTATACTGTGTTATATTGTAGCTACAAATTGTATCCGCGTCAAATGTCCCGAACCGAAATTGGTAGGTACCTTTTTGCCAGTGTATTATTTTTATATAATACAATACACAATGGCGATTTTTATTTTTACCAAAAAAAAAAAGAGAGAGAGAGAACAAAAAGTTGACGAAGTAAAGCACAACCGACGACGATGAAAAAAGACCTTATAAGCGAGGGGATGGGGGTAAGGTTGGTTCATTTATAAGTCTTTGTTTTTGCACAATGCTCTCTACATTTTACTGTATCGTTGGCTCGTGTAAACGCTGTATACTCTTTTCAATATGTGTACCAAAAAAGCGAAAACTAAGAGAAAAAGTGATACCTTTTTTGTACGTATGTATATGTGTGCAGATAGCGACTAGGAAATGGAGGCAGAGAGCGAGGAAAACAGAGAGAGCTTTCGCACAAATATTCTTTTGTTATTGTGTAACTCGATATACCTGTTTATTTACTTGCTCTGCCTGTGCTTTTGCTCGTGTGCGAGGTGGAGGATGGGAGACGATCGTCATCAACCCCTAGAACACTGCTATAGTAGTGTTACTATATACAGGATGAATCCGGAGTCGTCTGGTTAAACTCAACTGTAGATAGTACTCGAGAAGACGAACAAAAAACGTTATTATGATAAGTTGCCTATCTTGTAAAATGAAGGGGCTACGTGCTCCGCAAAATCGGAAATTTACCCATTTTGAAAAATTTATCAAAAATAAGAAAATGTTTTAATCATTCAAATGATGCCACTAACCCATAGTACTCGAGTGGACGAACAAAAAATGTTATTATGGCCAATTGCCTATCTTCAAAATTGAAGGGGCAAACCTAATTCAAAATATCCAAATTTCGAGTGTCTCAAATTTGAGTTTTGAAATTTTGCTTGCCCCTTCAATTTTGGAGATAGGCAATTGGCCATGATAGCATTTTTTGTTCATCCACTTAAGTACTATGGGCTAGGAGCATTATTTAAATGGCACAAACATTTTCTTACTGTCTGCAAATTGAAGAAATTACCTCATTTTAGAACTAAAATTTACCTGTTTTGAAAAATTCTTCTAAAATAAGAAAATGTTTGAATCATTCAAATGATGTCCCTAACCCATAGTACTCGAGTGGACGAACAAAAAATGTTATTATGACCAATTGCCTATCTTCAAAATTGAAGGGGCAAGCACAATTTCAAAACTCAAATTTGGGGCACTCGAAATTCGGAAATTTTGAATCTGGTTTGCCCCTTCAATTTTGAAGATAGGCAATTGGTCATAATAACATTTTTTGTTCGTCCACTCGTGTACTATGGGTTCGGGACATCATTTGAATGATTCAAACATTTTCTTATTTTTGATAAATTTTTCAAAATGGGTAAATTTCCGATTTTGCGGAGCACATAGCCCCTTCATTTTACAAGATAGGCAACTTATCATAATAACGTTTTTTGTTCGTCTCCTCGAGTACTATCTACAGTTGAGTTTAACCAGACGACTCCGGATTCATCCTGTATAATATGGCTATAAAAAGTTTTATTTTAACCAGTTATAATAAAGAGAACTTCAACTGATACCGCACAATGAGAACTTTCCATTTTTAACGAACGTAACAAGCACGCCGCTCTTAAAATTTTACGATGATATACTTGCAAAGAAGAGGAAAAGTTGTACGAGTTGTGGTGTCGTTTTCTTCTTTCTCGACGTGTCGAGGAGACTGCAGCTCGTAGAAGGAGGGAAGTTTCATTCAGACTTTATTATGGGGTTTTTACTGTTAAGAAATTTTTTTGAAAAAAAGTAACCAAATAACTTGAAAAAAATTTTACTGGGAAGGTAACCCAAATGCTGGAAAAATTTTTGAACCAGGTGAAGCTAGATCAAAAGGGCATAGAAAAATACATCACCAGCTAAAATTTCAGATGGTTGTATTGGCTGTGCTTAAAAGTAGTACACTTTTCGATTTTTGATAACTAAAAAAAAAAAGGATTTCATCAAATTCACCTAGATAGCTTAAATTTGGTATAATACCTCGTGTTTGACCGCATCGCCCCCTCAAAAATGAATCGGAAACTTTTTCTCACTGCTTTAAGGAGTTCTGTAGTCTTCAGAAAATTTTTGAAAAGTAAAATTTCAGCTAATATTTTACCCATTGAAATGAAAAGTGATTTCAAGGCGGTCTATTAGTCCAGCATATGACATAAAAAAAATTAATTCCCCCCTCCACCCAGAATAACTTCATCGGCACATATCATGTCGCTAAAGTTTAATTGTAACTGACATGTTGAACAGTGTCACCAACTTAGATCTACCAAAATTCTCTATACGCTACATACCCTATATTAGCCTAATATTAAAAAAAAAAAAAAAAACGATTTAAAAAAATGTCGAGGACGTCTTCACGCCTACAACTGGTCTGATACAGCTGCGTTGACTTAATGAAGTGTAGCATACTCTGTGTTGTCATTATCACTATCATCTGCCACTGATAATGGGTTTATTGATGCAGTTGGCTCTATACTGGAACATTTTGATTTGAAGTTTTCGAGTTTGACTTTACCTGGGCTCAGGCAGCACTGCTGATAATGGCCATTTTTGCCACAGCTTTGACATGTGTTTTGGGCATCTGGGCATTTTACATCGAATTTGTGTTGTTCACAACCACAATTAATACGGTATTTTGAAGCGTCAATTATTATCACCACATTGTTCTATATGGAGGGGAGTAATTTTGTGTAGAGTTGATGTTTCCATTTCAGCTGATGAGGTGATGATTGATGAGCGTTACAGTTGAGCTGACTCGAGTAGATTGGCTGTTTTTACAACATCAGTGAATGTAGCATGTTCATCTAGATGTTTGACAACGATTTTTTTCAAGCATTGACAAGTTGTTTATGGCAACCAGGGATTGATCTCGCAACCTTTCATCCAATGTCGTTCTGAATTTACTCAGCACTGCTTTTAAACGTAGGTTTTCGACAATTTGAGAGATATTTTGCATATTTTTTCTGGTGGCTTGACCAAACTTTACTCGCTCTGACAGATAGTTAGTTGTGAGGTGGTAGTAAGAGTCAAGGAAGAGCACTATTTTGTTGTAAGTTAAATCTATCACTGGTTTTGGATCAAAATGAACATTCACCATGTGGTAGTGGTGCAGACCAACACTTTTTAGTACCTAATAAATTTTGCTTTGCATCAAGTTTGTCATCTAATAGTAAGCCTTATTATAAGTTGATTTCAAACTCAAACCTTTGTTTGTAGTATCGCCACTCTTCTGATTGTGGAGAAAATTCAGGAACGTGGAAATTTGATATGCTGTGTATTGAATGTATGTGACTGGAAACGTTGCATAAAGCCTGCAAACGGCGGTTCTTCAAATGTTGGCGTCTTTGGCTGTTTGTTTTTGCATCTAGGAGCCATTTTTTTGTCATGTGTCTGGTGACTTTTTGGTGTCTGAATGTTTGCGAATGTGGTTTTCATAAAACAAAATCAAAGCATTTTTATCCTCATCGCCAAATGTAATAACTTCATCCGCAAATAAATAAGCACATATCACGTTGCTAAAGTTCAATTGTAACTGCCATGTTGAACAGTGTTACCAACTTAGATCTATCACAATTCTCTATACTCTACATCCCCTTCCCCATCACCGATCTATTGTGACGACTTTTTTTCAAATAGGACATCCTAAGGAACCTTTTAAAACAAACTTGTCAAAAAAAGATGGCCTTTTCCAACAAAATGGCGGCCATTTTGATTGACATGTCAGCCAAAATCACAGATTTAGCTTTCCAACATTGGACTAGCACGGAAGTTTTTGAACTGGACAAAGCTAGATTGAAAGAGAATGCAAAAATTCATCACCAGCCAAAATTTCAAGCGCTGAAGTGCATTTTTCAATTTTTGGTGAATTCTGAAACATCAAATTTAGGTCAAAAACGAGGGGAAAAAAATCAAAATTTTACAGAGTTATGGTTAAAAAATTCTGAATTAATAATTCCAATGATGGTTATGGTTATATGGTTTTTGGTTCATTTTAGCAGTAAAAATTCAGTTTGTTTAGAAATTATGATTACAGTCAACATTCCTGATTGAAATTGAAGCCATTCTGCGTCATCATTTACAAATGGGTACATAGGTAGAGGTACTACAGACTTACATTTGCTTATTAGCTAAATGTAAATACCTATCTGCTGTTACACAATTTAAATGAAACACGTAAGAATAATTTATTTTTTTTAAAAATCGATGTATATTCTACCTAGTCTGAAACATACCTATTTTTGTACATCGATTTCATACTTTTTTGAAAATTTTAAAAATAACCCTGGTTCCATCTGCATTTGAGGTAAATAGAAAAATGAAATCCAGTTTTTTGCCCTATTTTTGACATTATTCCGAGATGAATTGCAGGCAGTTTCAACGCTTTGGAGCCTTCATCGAAATTTCAAAAATCTACTGGAGGCTCCAGTAATTTTCAGAAAGTCGCCGGAAGCTCCAGAACAACTTGAAATTCACCTGCAGTTGACTTCAAAGACCATTGAAATTGGTTTACAGAATAAATTTCAGCTTTTCATCAGCTACATTTTGATGAAATTTTGTGGAAATTTCTAGTTTCAAAAATCTACTGGAGGCTCTAAGAATTTTCAAAAAATCGACGGATGCTCCAAAATGACTTGAACCCATCAGCAGTCGACTTCAAAGCGAATAGAAATTACTTTGAAGAGTAAATTTTAGCTTTCAAACTCCATTAGATGAAATTTTCAAGTTTCAAAAATCTGCTGAAGGCTCTAGAACTGCTCAAAACAGTTTGAAACTGGTTCCAATAGATTTGGCAGGTCGAAAATAGGGTACTTATATCTCACATTTTGGCTTTCCAAACCAATTTGGTGAAATTTTTATTTTTTTTCACAAAATTGATTTTCTAAAAATTACCAAAAATCGAAAAATGCACTTTAGCACTTGAAATTTTGACTGGTGATGAATTTTTGCATGCTCTTTCGATCTAGCTTTGTCCAGTTTAAAAATTTTCTTGCGAGTCCTATATTGGAAAGCTAAATCTGCGATTTCGGCTGTCCTGTTATACAAAATGGCCGCCATTTTGAAAAATTTTCTTGCGAGTCCTATATTGGAAAGCTAAATCTGCGATTTCGGCTGTCCTGTTATACAAAATGGCCGCCATTTTGTCGGTTGGGCAAATTTTTTTTTTGTAAGTTTGCTCTAGTTTAAAATGTTCCCCAGGATGTCCCCTTTAAGAAAAGAATTGTCCCAGAGGATCAATTGGGGGGGTGCAATTATTCCTATTGTTATATGCCAGACTACTCGTAATGTGTAGCTTCCAGTCATTTGATAGTCAAAAATGAGATACATAATAAATTTCTGCTTTCTAGGTCAATTTGGTAAATTTTTTTTTTTTTTTTCATTTTTGGCCCTTTGACTTTTAAGAATAATTTACTAAAAATCAGAAAATGGTCTTTAGCAACTGAGATTTTGACCGGTGATGTAGGTACCTATATTGTGATTTTAGCTTTACGTATCAGGTTCAAAAAATTTTCTGTCAGTTTGGATATGTATTTCTCGTGTTGGTAAAATACTTGTCCTGAATATTCATACACGTAGATTGATATAGATAGGTACATAGAAAAATCGATTTTTCATCATAACATTTTCTATAGGTAGGTACAGGTACACCTACTAATCCTGTCGTTGTGGGACTATATTTAAGAAAACAGGAATAATCAAAACTTTATTATCAATTTTTAAGGTAGGTGGGTACATTTTACAAATTATAAAAAAAAGGTCAAGACATGAAAAATAAGCTTCATGCTTCAAGTTGATATTTAAAAGCAAACTTAGCATACTAATGCAACCATCAATCAACCAATATGGTGAAAGCAAATGCAAAAACCATCTTGCAATCAGCGAATAGCTGCAGATGGCTTGTTTAATCTTGTGTCGAAAACTGTAGAGAAAATCTGAAAACTCTGAAAATCGAATCGAAAATAAAATGAGAGTGTAAAGCTGAACACAAAAGCGCCGACTTCTGAGAATTAAATCAAGCACTGAAAGTTCTGAATCTGAACATTTGATCGAAAATTGAAAGTAATAAGTAAATTCAATTTTTCATCCAATTTACAAATTTTTCAATTTCATTTTTCGGTTTTATTTTCAGTCCAGTCGAAAATATCAGAGCCATATGAGTTTTTCTTCAAATGCTCTGTGGGCTTCTTATCAACAAACTGGCATAAATCTTCACATTGCAACTCTGTACTGATTACTTAGGTATTTATCATTATTGCCAGATGTGAGATTTTAGAATCTGAAATTGGATTAATATTAATAATAGGTACTTATTATGATTTATTATTTATTTTAACGATATTTTTTCATCATTAACTATTCATTCAATATTTTGCATGTCGAATACAGAATAGTGTTTTATTAATTAAATAACTTAAAAGTTGAACCGCGATCAGAATTTCTTATAAGTAACCAGATATGAGATGAGAGAGTAGGTATTGTTTTTTTTTAAATAATATGTAATTTCATATTTCAGATACCCATTCGATATTTCTCATCGATTTCGGATAATTATTAAATTATAATTTTGTTTGTTGTGAAAAATAATAAGTAAAGAAAAATATGAAAATTATTGAAACTCAAACTCTGTAAATTTCTTGCTTTTAGCTATATTATGTAGGTAATCAAATTTGTGAGAAAAAAAAACAATTAACAAAAAGCAAAAACCCTCTTGCAATCAACGAATATCTGATGGCTTCGTTACATTTGAACTTGGTTATTACTGTTATTTTTATTCTGGTAAAAAGTTCAGATTTCAAATATGACGATAACCTGCTCTTTCACAGACAGAGCTTTTGATAATTCACAGCCATCATTAAATAATCAATAAAACACCAAAGTTCGATCTGAACTCGAATAAGAAAGGCATAACACAATCCGTAGAACGAACGACACTTTTTAATTGTTTATAAAAAGTATAAAATATAAAATAACAAATAAATAACAAATTAAAATAGAAATATAAAAAGTTTAGCCGGCCATGATTACGAGTATAAAAGTTCTCCACAGAGAGAGAGAAAAAAAATGAGAAACGAACGTAGTTCTCTTGGTTTGCCACTAGATGGAGTTTAACAAAATCAACATCCACCCTCAAACCAGAGAAATTTAGCAACTATCTAAATAAAATAATTAAAACCAACGACAAAAAGATTGCAAATAACTAATTAAACATTTTCAAATTTCACTAAAACAATACAAAGTGCATAAACACTCAAACTAAACAGTACAAAGTATCAGAAAAAACTCGAAAAATTAAAAATAAAACATCACAACAAACTACAAAGTGCATAGCACTCGATTAAACAGTAGGCCTATTTAAAATACAAAATCAGAATGAAAAAATCATTCGAAAATACATCTTCAATTAAAATAAAATAGTAAGAAAAAGTATCAACATAACATGGCAAAAGATAGATAAAAAATGCAAATAGTAAAATAATCAGTACAATGACATAAAATTACATAATCGAGAGAGAACTGGACTAGCCAGAGACTTGGTAAAGACATCGGCGATCTGATTCGCAGATCCACAGTGAAACAATTTTAGGATACCTTTTGAGATGAGATCCTTGATAAACGAATATTTCACATCAATGGGCTTTGTCCTCTTTGAGGAAGTTGAAGCTTGAGAGAAAGAAATACAGCTCAAATTATCTTCGAAAATTACAATAGGATCAATCCAGCACAAACCAAAATCAATGAGCAATTTTCTAATCCACAGAAGCTCAGCAGCAGCTTCAGCATGCAAGAGCTATATACTCCGATTCAGTTGTTGATAAGCTGACCAGGCTCTGTTTTTTACTGGACCAGCTAACTAGCGAAGTTGAACAAAAAGAACCAATATCCAGTAGTGGATTTTCGATCTACAATATCAGCAGCCCAATCTGCATCAGCAAAACCAGTCACAATAGAACAATCATTGCTAAACGAATACCGTAAACGAAAAAGATGAAACGGCACTATCAACCTTGATATGGCGAGTATAAAAATCTGGAACGTCAGTCAATATTCTGTCCCATGACAGATCATCAGCCAGCTCCAAAGTTGCTCTTAATACGTGGAACTGAACTGAACTGAACTGGTAGCGTACGAAGAAACGCAAGTATGTGCTGTTTATCGGACAATGGATCGATGAGGTTTTTCAACTGATAAACTTTGGAACATTCAAATTATATTTCATGGCACGTATCTCCTCACGAAGGTCAGCAATCTGCAGGTCAGAGGTGCAATTAAATTCACTAGATAATGTTGCCCACATTGTGAAGGCGAACAGCTCCGATCCAACTTGCCGAAAATATCTATTAGACAAGTGACTAGCAATCAGGTGCATGGCGAGGGCATTTTGGTCTTTCCATTCTTCTGTACGGTTACGAGCAGAAGGAACAGGGTCACGAACAGTGTGGTAAACTTTTTCACGTTGTAACAATAGGCGCATACGCGCGGACCATATCGGATAGTCTTGTCCATCAAACTCAGGAATAGATCTTTCCTTTACAGACATTTTTACTGGACGGATGCGAAATAAAACGTTGATAAAACGATATACAGAATCATAGCAACTTACGGAAGGCTCTGGTGCCCATAACCTGTTATTTTTATTCTGGTAAAAAGTTCAGATTTCAAATATGACGATAACCTGCTCTTTCACAGACAGAGCTTTTGAT
Organism: Planococcus citri; assembly: GCF_950023065.1. NCBI lineage: Eukaryota > Metazoa > Arthropoda > Insecta > Hemiptera > Pseudococcidae > Planococcus > Planococcus citri. Next base: position 14,879,126 of record NC_088679.1, on the reverse strand, counting down.
AATTCACAGCCATCATTAAATAATCAATAAAACACCAAAGTTCGATCTGAACTCGAATAAGAAAGGCATAACACAATCCGTAGAACGAACGACACTTTTTAATTGTTCATAAAAAGTATAAAATATAAAATAACAAATAGATAACAAATTAAAATAGAAATATGAAAAGTTTAGCCGGCCATGATTACGAGTATAAAAGTTCTCCACTGTGAGAGAGAGAAAAAATGAGAAACGAACGTAGTTCTCTTGGTTTTCCACTAGATGGAGTTTAACAAAATCAGCAATTACCCATTTCATGCATCGCAATCCAAATTACCACGAAGATAGGCACTGCAGACATCCATTTGATGTATTTTATACCCCTTCTGGACTACAATTGACAGGAGTATTTTAATCTATTGTTGTAAATACAACAAGGTGTACATTATTTAAAGCAATTTATGTTTTTTTTTCGCAGCATTTTTCTAGGATTTTTTTCAGTAGTTTCTGTACACTTCTCTCACCTACTCTTGTAAATCTCTCCAAGACCTTTAAACATTAAATAAAATCGAATTCAAACAAACCTTCCTCTTTTCCACGAGTAAAATAAGGTAAATACTAAATACATACAACAATGAAAGATTCACAACATAATTCTCAGCATTTATCGGTTTTCTACGTATACTTTTGAGGATGCTGAATAGCGCACAGCAGGAAATTTAAAACCATTTCCATACGTTTATGGCAACTTTTAAATTACAAACGGAATTGACAGCAGAAGTGAGCATCGAGTAAACTACAAAATACAAATACACATTTCCAGTTGTAGGTACTTACCTATACATTAAGCGAATAGGTAGGTATCTGGGTACATACGAATTTTAAGGTTAGCAACACAGAAAACATGATAAAGTGATATTTAGGTATCCGTAATAACATATCAAATTCTAACCTACAAGTATTCGTTCTTTCGAAATGTTTATTTTCATTTCTCACTCGATACACAATGAACTATGAGAAGAAATAACGTCGGTGTACGAGTATTTCTCCGTTTCGGAATTCGAATAGAAAAACTCGTCAGTTGGGATAATTTAATAAGAAGAAAATTTTTCGTTTCGTGTTGTTTTATTCGGACGTGGAAAAAAATGCCACATCGAGTATATACGTATGTATGTACCAAAGTAGTATGTGAGTTAACATCGTGTAATGAATTGTTTGCGAAAATAATTTCGAAAAAACGGATACAAGGGTACGAGCTTTTGGCATTCTAAGAAAAAATACATCATTTCCTAAATAATATACGATCGTATATTGTACAAGTGAACTCATCGTATTCGACGACGAAATACCAAACAGAGAGTATAGAATGGGTAAAAAATGAACAGGAGGCAACTAGAAAACAACAAAGTTTATAGGAAAACGTACATGGGGCAAAAGAAACGTCACTAGACAAGAAAAAGCTTTACAGCGAGTATACTAGATTTTTTCTCGTCTCGTGTGAAATTCAGCTCTCGAGTTGTTGTGTTCATTTATAACACTATTGTAACACTATTCTTCTTTACTTAAAAGTCAGAAAAATTGCCCTGCTAAGACGGGCGCGTGCTGTTTTCAGTCGTAGTAAATTGCGTTAAAGCGGCGAATAAGCCTACGGTACGTTTAGTCGATAAATCATTATAAAAAGAGAAAGGATTTTTTTCCTCAGTATACCAGGCCGGTTGCACAGAGTACCGCGTACGAGTAAATTATTCTTTCATCGAACAGGGGGGGGGGGCTGTTTCAGGCTACATTGTGGAATTTTAAATTTTACAACTTTGAGTTTGTTCTAATGGGTCAAATGAGGTTCTTTTGGTGGCTGGATTTGAAACCTTGAGTAGGAAAGGGTACTAGCTGTTGAAGATGAAAATTGTGAACAACGTATCAACATTTCACCATTGTACATTATAATCTAATATGGGGTGGAAAAACTCAATGTTACCCTATTTTGACCCCGAGTCGCCCATTCAAATTCACCCACAAGAGGTCAAAATTTTCATATGCGTATAGAGAATGTGTCGTGGGCATGTTTTCTGCAGGTTTCCTTCTTCCAATCCTATTTGTTTCCTCCTCAGGATGGCAAAAATCTTCTTTTGATTAATTTCTCGTGGTTTTTGACCCTCAAACCAGCTCGCAGCCTTCTCCCCTGTTGACCTAGAAGATCCAAATTTTCCATGTAGGAAGATTACAAGATGCCACAGATGTGCTTTTTAAGGATTTTTAACATATCTAACTCGTATAAACTTTGAAAATAAGACAGAAAACCAAAATTAAAATCAGAAATGGAAAATGAAATGTAAAACCAGGAATGAAAACAAAATTGAAAACTGAAAATTTAATCAAATCCTGAAATGAAAATAAAAATACCTACCTGTAGATTCTGACAATGGACATGATTGATGAAAAACTGAAAATGAAATCAAATTAAAATTGAAATCTTTGAAAATGAAATTTGAAAACTGAAAATGATATTGAAAATTTTGGTACCTAATTCAAAAACTGAGACTATAACTGAAAACTCGGAAAACAAATTAAAAAACTAAAGATATAAATTGACCAAAAAATTGAAATGAAATGGAAAATAGGAGCTGTAAATGAAATCATGATCTGAAATTGAATCTGAAAACTATGAATGAAATAAAAAACTAAAAATAAAGTGAAATTCAATAATTTCAGATCATAATTTCATTTTCAGCTCCTATTTTTTATTTTTTCAATTTTTTCCAATTTTAGGCATCATTTACTTTTTGAATTTTGTTTTCAGTTTTCGGGTTTATTCTCAGTTTTTGAACTACCAAAATTTTCAGTATATCATTTTCATTTTTCAAATTTTATTTTCAAAGATTTCAGTTATAAATTTTATTTTATTTCCAGTTTTTCATCCATAATGACTATTCTGTATTTTTACTGTCAAAATCTGTTTTCATTTTCATTGTTTTCAGATTCAATTTCAGATCATGATTTCATTTTCAATTTTTTGTCAAATTATTACATCTTCAATTTTTTAATCTGAAAACTATGAATGAAATGAAAAACTAAAAATAAAATGGAAAATGAAACGGAAAAGTAGAATAATTGAAAACGCTGCTAATAGAATTTGCAAATAAAAACCAAAAAAGAGGCGAAAACTGATAAAACAAAAAAACAAAAAAACAAAAAATGAAACCAAAACTGAAATAATTAAGAATGAAATTTAGGGAAACCTTGGAGAATAAAATCAATACTCAATAATATAATAGAAATAGTGATGATGTAAAATTAAAAACTGAAGAATAAGATTATTGAATCCGAAATGTAAATGAAAAAATGTAAACTGCTTACTCCAAAATAGTCCAGTCAAAATACAATATTTTAATCGTATTTTTAATCGTACGTATTTTAATCGGAACATTTCGTTCAGAGTTGACCTCTGAAGTAGGGAAGGTCCATGTTAAAAATTACAGAAAGGTAATTTTTTTGGAGGGGCATTTAATATGGCTTCAAATGGATGAAATGGGTCCAAAATCATATCATTGGTCAGTACACTCCTATTGTAATCAACATATTCAAATTTCAGCTTCCTAGGGCATTCCAACCCCATTGAAGGCAGAATTAAGGCGGACACCTTCTTATCGAAATATGATTTCATGAAAGCTTTATTTGCCCTCGTTTTGCTCGGGTCAATTTCTATATCTTTTCTACTCCCCCCCCCCCCCCAAAAAAAGAATCCATTTTTGAAACCTTGATAAATTTTAATAAAAAGGGGAAATAACAATTTCCTATAAGGGCTACTAGCCGGAAATTTCGCCATCGTCATCAAGTTCCAAAAGCTCAAAGCTTCCAAGTTTATGGAGCGACAAAATAATGTTTTTTTTTCAAAATTTTTCAAAACTAATTAGGTACCCAAAAAACGGCTGAACCAATTTTGAAGAAACTTGAAATCTCACGAAGCCTCGATCCACCATTCCTAACGAATCGTTTTTTCAAACTAATTGCTTACGTATAAATTGATTCATTTCCCAGTGATTTGTTCGTGAGAGTATTACTTAGTAATTAATTTAAGGGAATCATTCATGAGCGAATTGATCAATTTTTTGAAAAAACTATTCGCGAATAAATTGATCAATTCTTCAATTTATGAATCAATTCGTTCGCGAACGAGTCACTCATACGAATCGATTCGTTCGCGAACAAGTCACTCATACGAATCGATTCGTTCACGAACAAGTCACTCATACGAATGGATTCGTTCGCGAATTATTCTCCAAAAATGATTCAATTCCTTCGTGAATGATTCGCCAAACATTAAGTAAATGATTAGGTTCGTTTGCGAATGAGTCACTTATACGAATCGATTCGTTCGCGAATGATTCACCAAAAATAATTAAATTCGTTCGCGAATGATTCATCAAAAATTATTCAATTCCTTCGTGAATGATTCGCCAAACATTAAGTAAATGAATCGATTCGTTCGCGAACGAGTCACTTATACGAATCGATTCGTTCGCGAATGATTCACCAAAAATAATTGAATTCGTTCGCGAATGATTCATCAAAAATTATTCAATTCCTTCGTGAATGATTCGCTAAAAACTAAAAAGTATGGAAATGAGTCGATTCGTTCGCGAATGATTCACCAAAAATTATTCAATTCGTTCACGAATGATTCATTAAAAATTATTCTATTCCTTCGTGAATGATTCGCCAAAATGTATATAAACGAATCGATTCGTTCGCGTACGAGTCTTTTATACAAATGGATTCGTTCGCGAATGATTCATCAAAAATTTTTTAATTCCTTCTTCCTTCGTGAATGATTCACCAAACATTGGGTGAATGAATCGGTTCGTTCGCGAACGAGTCACTTATACGAATCGATTCGTGCGCGAACGAATGACTTATACGAATCGATTCGTACTCGAACGAATGACTTATACGAATCGATTCGTTCGCGAATGATTCACCTAGAAATCAATAATTTTGTTCAATCGCCAATCAGTTGTGAATGATTTGATTCGATTCGATTCGATTCGATTCAGTTCGCTTGAAAACAGATCGATTCCTGTTCAATAGTTTCGCAAAAACCGAATCAATCGCTCATTAATTGATCCGTTTTCGAATGATTCACCAAGAAATCAATCAATTTATTAATCACCAATCGTTCGTAAATGATTTCATTCCATTGTAAACAGATCAATTTGCTATACAAATGTTTCAAAAAAAAGTGAATCAATTCATTCGTAAAAGATTTTTTTTTGAAGAAAGCGTCGGTCTTCTTACGCATAATGCGTGAGTGTTTTTCAGGATGAAGAGGGGGAGGGGAATTCAAGAATGCAATTTCGTTCAATGTTCAAATTTTTTTTGATTCTCCAAATATTTCATTCAACTATACCTCATATACATTAATGTATTTGAGCAAGTGTTTCTTTTCATTGCTCTTACTACATACTTTATCGAACTAGTAAGTACATTTGATTCAATATTGTCACATGTTTCCAAATTGCTTGAAGTTTTATTGAGTCCCTCTCTCTCCCTTCACGAGGAGCTTTCCATCTTCATACATAATTACCCACGAATCGAAAAAAAAAATTACCCAATATCACGTGAGCCAAATTCCAACTCAATGATTACGAGTATCTATACCTACCTATTCGAATATCAATTCAAAATTATTAGTTACCGTCATCATCTACTCGTATAATTCTACCTGGTCAAATACTCGTACAAAGCCGAACCTTTGAAATGCAAATGCAAAAGCCCAAAATTCTCATTCCAACGGTGTAATAATTTCAATAAACACTTGCACTTCGTTTTAAGGTGATTTCCAAAAGTCATCGTTTTCGTTTCAATTCCCATTCGTACTGTATGAAACTTTAGTTCACAAAAGGGTAGTTTAAATTTACAAATTGAAATTTAATGAACCAAAATTCAGCTCGCTATGGATACCTACACCTACTACCTACTCGTATAAATACCATATGCATACTTCATATATCACTTACGCGTATGTATGAGATAAATTACGTACCAACTTATAAAATATGATGTTGTACTATACTATTTATGCTATATTATCGTATAGTTGGTACCTATACATATTTAAGTTGGTGCTAATAGAAGAGCACTAACTTGAAACGTAAATATGTAGTATCTGGTAGATGATATAACGTTTAAGGGCAATATTTACTGTAAAATGAAAAGTTATGCAATTTATTTAACGCGCCAGCGGCAGATGGACCGTATATGACGATACTTGGGCTAACACGTGGAAGGGGGAAAAGAAAGGATCGTCTTCGAGCTAGAGTTCGCCTTATTCTGCTCAACGAACTATATATACGTTTTTAAGCTCTGTTAATGCTTTATTATACTACGTAGATAGTCTCGTTGTATATCTTCTTTAGAATGATTTAAAAATTCTCGACATGGTAAAATGTCGTAAATTAATGGCAAGAATTTTCAAACCATGGTTGGGGAAGAGAAAATTGAAATTTTGACTTTGAAAATTTCAAAACTTATCCCTCGTCATCCGAGTCTCTCGTACGTCGTACTTGTATAACATAATAGGCTGAGGTACTTTGAAAGTCAAAAATTTTCTAAATTCTCGTATAATTTACATACAAGAGTCTAGAGAGAGAGAGAGAGAGTGATCCAGACGTGGGCCAAATTTGATGAAAAATTTCACGTTAAAGTTTATAAATTAAGAGTACACGAAATATGGTATTCGCCAAGTGTGCTGTATTTTACATAATTCGATTTTTTAGAGGCTTTCTACGTAGTAGGTATATTCTCGATGTCGTCTCGAAAGGATTATGAAATTATGTAGATGTACCAAAGGAGGGGAAGGGGGAGGGGGAAAGGCCAAAGGTAAGGTATTATTTTGGAGTCGAATTTCGCAACGATATAAGGATTTCTACTTCACATTCTGTACAATACGAGAGGTATGAGATTCTGGTGAGAATTCCAGAGTTGATCTGTGTGTAGGTACGTGGCCTGGCGAGTTGGAGGAGTATTATCTCGCCCACACGACCTCGCATAATAACCAAGCAAATATAGTACTTCATCTGGAAAGTTTTATTATTTGTCTAGCTATACGAACCTTTGTTTAAAAGTGGAACCAAGGCGTACTTTTCACATCGCTGATGGTCGAGTTTTGTATACCCTCGATGGTGAAATTTTTTGGACGATTTGCATAGTTTGAAAAGTATGCCCAAGCTGGGGCGACATGATTGTAAAATAATTGTATTTTGATTACGTTGCGAGTACTATTAAGAAGTATTCTCGGTCTGCGAATGTTTTTTTATTAATTCGGCCAAGTTTTTTCCAGCTCGCTGGCGAAATGTTGATTAACGCGTTATCGTGCTAGGAAATTAAAGTCAATTGGAACGTTTTATCGAGGCAGGTTTACTCGTATTTGGGAGTTGATTTAAAACGAAACCGAGTTTTATTGCGAAGGAAATGTGCGAGTACCAGGCTGGTTGTAGTGGGTGGAAAAAATCCACCGTTGATAGCATTTGACAGGTAATATATTTATCTATGGTAGGCCATTTGTGCCTCATAGCTGAAACGTAGTTCTTTTAAATTAGGTGGCTCGGAAATGTTACACAAAAATACGAGATCGCTGTGGGATTTATAAAATATACTGCGATTTTTTTTTTTTTTTTTGGTTTTAATTGCGACGATAATCTTGCGGTGAGCCCATTGTTGGTACGCAGTTAGTTGCTCTCTCTCTAATGTGTCTCTTGACTCTTTAAATCAAAACCACATCGTCGATGCTTCGTATAGAGTGTCGAGTCGACGAAAAGATTTAAAGATTTTTAAAACGTATGCACAAGCTGCAATGAAGCTCTCGTAGAGAAATATAAGAAAAAAAGAGACAGATACACGGCAGTATTTACAGTTCGCACGATCCGAAGTCTCGTACTCTCGTAGATATTGTCGAGACGTGATAATTTCAACAAATACTTGCTCAATACGTCGAGGAGAAAAATATTGAAAAAAAGTGAGCACAGTGAGTAAAGTATCAAGTTTGGTGGAAAGTTTTCAAACTTAAGTGTCGTTGGTTTGTTTTAAAAGGAAATTTTTTTACCCTGCCCGAGATTTTGTGAAAAGTTTTATACGCTGTACGAAAGACGATATAGAAAAATAGGTTACGATATAAACATTTTTAATTTTATCACTTATATTGCGCTGAAGAATTTAACTCGCGTCAAACTTCTTATTATAGTTGCTGGGAATATGGCAGAGACTTTATATTCTATTAACTCGATGAAAAGTACTTGAGTCTGGTATAGATATCGTCTATATAGGGTACAATATGTGATCCAATGGAGCTCGTTTCAGTGCTGGTGTTGATGCTTTCCTCGATGAAGAAAAAGTGTATATTTTGGAGTTTTATTGCTGTATGTATGGAAAGATTGTTTGTGGAAATATCGTATGGAGAATGGTGCAGGAAAGGAGAAGACCTTGAAATGAGATTTTGTGTTTTGAGGTTTGTGCTTTGATTGAAAAAGTTGACGAGGTAGAGTTACCTACTTATTTTTTATGGGCGAAGTGATTTTTAATATTGCAAATGAATAAGTTTGATACTAGCTTACAATGGAAACACCTGCATGATTTACGTAAGTGTCTGGACCACTGACTGCTGTTACATTTGGGATTCTTGCTGTTTCGTTCTGGAATTTGGAGGAAGAACTAAAATTTTATTTGCATTGTTTTGGACCTCTCCCGTTTATTATGAATGGTAATTTAAAGTCGTTCTGCGGTTCGGAGAGAAATCGGTCGTTTCAAACTACATATTACGAACTATTTTTAGCCTTCAATAGATATTCCCATTTTGGTCAATTTTTTATGGGTTCTTTCTACTGAATAGGTTCGCTGAATTGGAAACCATCATCAGTTCATCTCTGTGCTCTGTCTCTCCTCGAGTGAGAGAGAGAGGGGAAGACAATATTTTCGCAAAATCTGTTTTTGCACATTTAAGGAGATTTAAAATGATATTCCAAATATTTTTTATCCAATTTAGAATTTTGGAACCTTCAGCGAATTTTTGAAAATTTTTAGAGCTTCCAGCACATTTTTGAAACTTGAAATGCTGCTGGAACGCCTAGATTTATTCTGCGAGTCAATTTAAATACCCTACGAAGTCGACTGCAATTAGATTGCAGATTTTTGAAACTGGAACTTCCCACAAAATTTCATCAAGTGGAGTTGGAGAGCCGAAATTAAATCTGCACTCCAATTTCAACACGCTGTGAAGTCGACTTCAGGTGGGTTCAAGTCATTTTGGAGCCTCTAGCGATTTTTTGAAAATTCCTGGAGTCTCCAGGAGATTTTTGAAACATGAAATTTTCACAACATTTTATTAAGTGGAGTGAACGCTGAAATTTTGTTGCAGTTTCATGTTTCAAAAATCCGCTGGATGCTCCAGTGATTTTCAAAAAGTCGCTGGAGGCTCCAAATAAATGATTTAAACCCACCAGCACTCGACCTAATGGCGTGTTTAAGTTGGCGTGGAGCGTAAATTTCGGATTTCCTACTCTGTTTCGTAAAATTTTATGAAAATTTCCAGCATTGAAAATTTGTGGAAGGTTCCAGTAATTTTCAAAAAGTCGCTGGAGGCTCCAAAATGGCTTCAAATCCACCAGCAATCCACTTGATGGCGTGTTGAAATTAATTTGTGGGATTGATTTCGGCTTTCCAACTGCATTTGAAGAGTGATATTCCAAAACTCGCTTTGTCCATTTTCACAACTTTTCAGGAGAGAGGAAAAACAGTTTCCCTTTAAACGGGAAAATTGGATTTTTAGGCGAGTTTAGCACTTTATTTGGGTGGATTTATGATGTAGGAGTGTAGGTATACACTTCATCCACTAAATACTGCTGAAAAAAATTTCAATAAAAATGGACAAAGCGCGTTTTGGAACATTATTTTTTTTTAAATTTTTAGTGAATTGGCTATTTAGGTGACTTTAAAACCTCATTTTGGTAGTTCGGTGATGTAGGAATGTGAGTTAATACTTCATCTACCAGGTACCGCTGAAAACCCAACTTCGACAAAAATGGACAAAGCGAGTTTTGGAATATCACTCTTCATTTGATGAAATGTTGAGGGAATTTCAAGTTTCAAGAATCTGCTGGAGGCTCCAGAACTGCTCAAAACAGTTTGGAACCGTTTACAATTGGACCAGGTGGCTTGGTTACTTAGGTTGTAAGATTAGGTGTTAGGGGACCGGAGTTCAAACCGCCCTCCCCCTGGGTCAAAAATTCAAAAGTGGATTTTAAGTAAACCAAGTATCGGGGATAGAACTTCAACAGGAAAGAAATCCTTGACTTCCTAGTTCCTTGAGAAATGCATCATTGAAATCTGGCATCTTTCTATCCACAAGAAGTGAAACGTTAAATTCAGAAAAAACATTTTTCTCGTTTTCCCCTTGTACTGCCACACCCTTTACTGTCAAACAACCACACCCTTGTACACTAGTATATAAGCTTGTAGACTTGGTTATTTTGTTCAATAGTGATTTAAGCCTGATGATGAACACTTGGTGTTTGAAAAGCTTTGCACTAATAAATAGTAAAAACTGAGAAGCAAGAGTTATTTTTCCTATAATCACTCAAGTATTTTAAAATAAATTTGTGTTTTGAAAATATTTTCTTCTCAAATGTATTACTTACCTACATTGATCAAGTCAAAACATTGAGAAATGTGGTTTTTTGAAATTGGCAAAATATTTTGGAAAACAGTGGTACCAATTTTTTTCAGTTATATAGGTATTGCCAATTTTGAAAAACCAAAAAAAATTGATAAGTTTTTGGCTATTCTCTCATTTTTTTCAAATTGGCAATACCTGATGTGCGCGTGTGTCCGTAAAAATCGGACACAACAGTACACAAATCCAGTAAAACGGACATTTTGTGTCTGTTTTCAAAACAATACGCATTGTGTAGTGAAAACCAGACACTATGTGACTGTAAAACCGGTAAAACGTTCACAATGTGACCGCCTGCTGATGGAATGGTTGCCTATCTCAAATGTATGTTGAGTTGCACATCATTTTCGTTACCTATCACAGTAAAATGAAATAGCTTTTAGGAGTCTGATATGTAGGTTCATATTAGCCATTAGGTACAGATAACGCAAATTTCAAAGCTCCATCATATTTTTTGTGGAGGTTGTTTGAATGTTTGCAACTTCAATTTTTAAGTAATACCTAGTGTCACCCATTTTTTACATTTTTTTCGGACTTGGTTAACAATTTAATTTAGGCTCTCCATTAAAAAGTTAAATTACAAAAATTTGGAAAACATTATTTTTTGACTCGAAAAAAAAACTCCCAAAAATTTGATTCCCACAAACCCTTAATGATTTGTATTTTTTTATTATTATTTGTTTGGATATCTGCATAGATATGCAATTATGTGTCTATCATTTTTTTAAAATGTGAAGCACTTTTGGAAAAAAAATGTACTTTACTCAATTTTCATAGATTACAAAATATACCTAGGCCTATTACTTACTTTGGGATAGAAAAATAATGTTTATAGGTAGTGTTAGTATGAAAAGAAAGGAGGTACCTAGACCTACCTACAGTTTTGCTGGAAATGTTCCTCAAATAACACGATTTCATATTTAAAAATTATTTCACCCATTTGAAAGTATCACACACTGCTTAACACACCTCAAAAAATTTGAAAAATTATTTCCTACAGATGCATATTTTTGAGGGATAAATTACTTCAAAATTGATCTAAAAAAATTACCTCCTTAAGGAGGCTCAATAGGCGAATATGCATAATTTAATACCTATTTCTAAACCTTCACTAGTGGTGTACTCCTGTAAATGAAGTTTTGAAACATCCCTTTACGCGGGGTAGGAGGAGACCATCAGCAACCAAACTAAACATCCAAGAGAAAGTAGAGAGGAAACCGGTTCTGTCACTATACGTATCTGTGCAACTACCCTAAACAGTTTACAGTACAGGTTAGGTTTTAGGATGGAATTCGTCTTATTGTTATTGTTGGTAGTTCCACACAAAAGAATCTTTTTTTCTTTTGTTGGGCTATTGATTGTGAGAATTGCCTACACATTTGTAATAGGAGATATGCAAAAAACAGACACATTGTGTCTGAAAAACCGGAAAAAAACAGACACAAACAGCCACAAATCCGCGGACACAGCAGACACATTGTGTCGACGTTTTTGCACATTGGGTAATCACCAAGAAAGTCGCAACACTGAATCCCAAAATATTTCCCGGTTTCAGAAATGATACCCAGTTATATTTTGATGTTTTGGCATAAATAATAATGCGGAATATTGGAGAAGAAAATATTTTCAAAACGCAAATTCTCCCCAAAATAAGTAATTTGTAAATTTTCAACCATTCAGTAGAACTTTAAAATTAGTTTCGAATTTTGACGGCATTGATTTGCCTAGGCTGATGAAGAATCTAAAAAAAATCATCTTTTGGAACTGAGCCATTTTTCCAAAAACAGGTTGTGTAGGGGCAAGAGCGAGAAATTGTCATTTATCAACCTTTGAAATTGCCCTTCATTTTAAACAATTTTATCGATATTTTACAAAAATTAAACACTTTTTTGAAACAAGTTTCTCGCCATTTAGGTAACTACAACAACTCTAAAAAGAAAAAAAAAATAACGAAAAATAATGTTAAACAACATTTTTTTTCAAATAACCAAATGCAATTTAATTTAACCAAAACTCAATTATCACAGCGCTGCTGTTAATTAATAATACATACCTCATTTTATAAATCGTAGTCTACCGTGCTTTGAGATTCTTTGTCTACTATGGCCCCTACCATTGAATTTCTTTCCTTGGCATCCCATAAAAGGTCTTCACTTCCTGCAATCAAACAAAATACTTTGATCAACTTGGTCAAATCTTGACCTGTGTGATAGGTTTTAGAAGTGAACTTACTTACTGGCAAAACCTGTAAAACTGTTTAGTTCTATTTTCTCTATCAATGTTCGGAGTAATGGTTCTCTTTTGCATTTAAGATAGTCTTTGGCCACATCAGAATCACTATCTAGATTCTCAACTTGTAACCAGCAATTCAAACACATGATTTGTTTTGTTGTACATACAGAAGTAGAATCGTGCTGCTGCCATCTCTTGTACAGTTCTAAATGATTTGGAGCACCACTTAGTAGGAAACGTTTTCAAACGATTCCATTCATTGGATCCATCTATTCCATTGCTGTATAAGGGAATGCTGTCCCATTCCTATGCACAGAGATCTATACTTGAAACTGTTTCTTTGCAAAATACTTACATTGAAAAGAATGCATTTCATAAAAAAAAATGATTCCTTCACATCATTTTCATAATGAAGTCAAGTTTTTTGTAACCTGTTCAGAATATTGAGTAAAAGGACAAAAATATAAGTACTAACCATTGGTGAACATGCCAATTCTTCTGTTGTCAAATTATCCATTCCTTCAATTATTATTTGAGAAATATTTGGTGACTCTTCTGGAACCTACATAGGAGTAAAACATAATGATGTTCATCTTTCATGGCGTAGCAGCAGATGATAAAAACAAAGTAAAAACTTACAATTTTAACACTAATTACTGGAGCTTTGATGGTTGAGTCTATACTCATCATGCTGCTTGATTCTTCAGCTATTTGAAGAGAATCATCATATTTTGAGGCATCCATTTATATGGGAAGTGTAATATATTGTACACGAGACAATTACATTCATTTATTAATGATAAACGATAACAACATTAACATCCAATAATTACGTACGTAGATACATTGTAGCGCACTCTACATCCCCTTTCTTTAGCTCAAAAAATACAAAATAAATAACAAATACAATAATAACATGGAAATAAATAGATGAACGAATAAATAAATGAATAAATAAGTTACAAAATTCATATATCGTAACTAGAATAATTATATACACTGTCTTTCAGTCTATTGGGCAATCTCCTTTCCCTTCGAGAACGCCGTATTTTATTGTCATTTTCAACGATCATTTCTTGGCTCACCGAAGGTGTAGGTTGAATTTCTTGAGGTTGTTCTTCCGTTTTTCTACGCGGCCTTGTATGAGAAGTTTGAAATGTAGGATTATTCTTCGAGGGTCTCAAAAATGATGCGTTTCGACGCAAAACAGAAGTATTATTGTTCATGGAAACATAGTATGAACGAGGCTCTTCCGCCTTTCCGACGATTTTTCCAGGTAACCAAACTGCACCATCTCTGACTGTTACATATTGACCGATACGAAATTCTTCTCGTGCTTTGGCTGATGAATTATAATAAAATTCATGTTTCTGTTGATTTAATTCTTGCTTAGATTTCACATCAACAGGTATTGACGGAGATAGATTCTTTTTATGAATAGGAATTTTCGTACGTAGTGACCGATTCTGTAGCAACTGAGCAGGTGAATAGTTCAGATTTTTGATCGGAGTGTTATTGTATTCGAGCAAAGCCACCTCAATGTCGTTATTGGATTCGGCTGCTTTTTTGATGAGCTTTTTCACGATGCCAACAGCTTTTTCAGCCATACCATTTGACTGAGGGTAACGAGGACTGGTAAACGTCATATTGAAATTCCATGCAGATGCGAATTGATGTAACTGTTTGCTGTTGAATGGAACATTATCGCTAATTACATTGGCAGGAACACCAAATCGACTGAACGTGTTTTTTAATTTATTAACCACCGTATCTGGATCTAACTTTTTCAATTTGTGAACTTCGATCCAGTGACTGTAGTAATCAACTATCACTAGACAATGTTTACCTCGTACTTCGGCAATATCCATTCCAATTTTTTCAAATGGAAGACCAGGCAGCTCGTGAGAAATGAGCGGCTCTTTTTGAGGTTTATTGGCATATTTTTCACAAATTTTACATTGCTTGACGACTTCTTCGATATCGTGATTGATATTTCTCCAAAAACATATCATTCTAGCTCTTGCCTTCGTTTTCTCAATACCCAAATGAGCTTCATGAATTTTTCTCAAGAATTGTGGAACAAGTGACTTCAGAACGAGTATTTTATGGTTCAAATAAAGGATACCATCTTCTTCGAAAATGTCATCTTGTAACTCATAATAGTACTTCACATCTGGAGACAAATCTTTCAATTCAGGCCAATCAGTACGATATGCGTTCAAAATTTGCGACAAAATTGGATCTTTTGAAGTTTCTTCCTTGATAGACTTCAACTTTTCATCGCTTGGTTTGAAATTTGAACGAACAGAGTGAATATGCACGTCCATGAAGTCAGTATTCGATTTTGTTGTTAGAGAATAATACCTTGACAGATGATCAGCAACTTTATTATCTTTTCCTTTGATAAAATGCAACTTGAGTTTATACGGTAGTAATCGCATTCTCATTTTCTGCAATCGTGATGTAAGATTAGATAAAGGCTTCTCCATGATACGTAGGAGTGGGAGGTGATCAGTATAGATATCAACGTGTCGACCGTAAATATGGTAATGGAATTTCTCAACTGCAAAACAGATCGCTAGTAATTCTTTCTCGATTTGTGAATAACAAATTTCTGTTTCGGTGAGAGCTCGAGACATAAAATACACTGGTTGATTGTCTTGTTTCAAACATGCTCCAAGGCCATTCTTGGAAGCATCACAATCTACACGTATTGGTTTATTACTATCAAAGATGCGCAACGTAGGTGTAGAGGTCAGTGTTTTGATCAATTTGTTGTAAGCTTCTGTATGATCTGAGGTCCAAATGAATTCAGTACCTTTTTTCATCAAAGACCGTAAAAGTGATGTTTTCTCAGCAATGTTGGGTATGAATTGACGTAACGAATTCACCATTCCCAAGAAAGAACCAAGTTCCTCTTGATTTTTTGGGATTCCAAGAGATTTGACCGCTTCAACATACTCTTGATCAATTTCGACGCCATCACGAGATACAATCAGTCCTAAAAATTTGACTTTGGACATTTTGTATTGTAGTTTGTTGATGTTGAAACGAACATTGTGCTCTCTGGCACGATCCAGCACTAATTTTAAAATTCGATCGTGTTCTTCTTCATCTTCTCCAGCGATAATAAAATCGTCAATATACGGGAACACAGGCAAACCCATGGGAAAATTATTTGATAAAATTCAATAAAAATGTATCAAATTTGATCTTATTTGATCAAATTAGATGAAAAATTTGATCAAATTTTGTAGAATTCTATCAAAGTTTATATAATTATATCTGATTAGATCAATTGGATTTCAACTGTGAATGTAAAGTTTTCTATAATTTCATAAAGATTCATAAAAATTGATAAAGTTTCATGAAGTTTGATGAAATTTGATGAAATATACACATGATGTTTTATTCAATTTTATAAAAATTGGTAAAAATTGATAAAGTTTGATGTGGTAAACAGACAAAGTTTTATTAAATTTTATAAAAATTGGTGAAAGTTGATAAAGTTTGATGAAGTTTGATGTAGTACAATACAAAAAGTTTGATGTGATTTTATAAAGATTTGTAAAAGTTGATGAAGTAGTATAAAGTTTTATAGAATTGGATATAACATATTCTTGAAAGTTATATAAAACATGATATTGTTTGATCAACTTTTATAAAATTATATCAAAATTGATCAAAGTATGCATCACTTAGTTAATTTGGTATACTTTTATTTTATCCAATTTTATAGAATTGCATAAAACTAGATAACTTCTGTTTCACTGAAAAAATTTCTCTATGACAAAGATATTCATCTTGATCAAGTTTGATCAAATTTAATCAAACTCGACCAGATTTTATAAAATTTGATCAAACAATCCTGAAAATTTTCTAAGTCCAGACCCTGGGAAAGAGAATATAAATTTCCTTAATACCTGATCTCTCATGGAACAGGGTGGTATAGTGGTTAAGAAAACAGATTGAGGTGTGGGAGGTTGAAGGTTCAAACCCAGACACTGGTAGTGAAATTTTTTGAAATTTTTTTTCGCTTTTTTGATGAAATTTACTACACTACTTCACATTTTAAGCGCAAATTACATTTTAGCATTAATTAGACCATTTTTACTAATTAAATATAATTTTTTAAAACAAAAGAATATGAATTTGATAGAATTTTATCCAAGTGAATCAAATTAAATGAGATTTGATGAAATTTTATAGGTACATTCTGGACATAAAATTCTATAGAAAATTTTTCAGTGTTTTTTATAGAATTTTATAGAATTATTTTTCCATGGGAACCTTCGAACACCTTCTCAATATTTCTTTGGTGTACTTCAGCGGAGATATTAAGACCTTGTGGCAGGTAATTGTACTTATATTTTCCAAAAGGTGTGATGAATGTGGTTAATTCACTGCTTTCTTCATCAAGCTCTGTATGGAAAAACGCTTCGCTGACATCTGCTACTGTAAATACCTTTTTATTGGCTAATTCTGGAATAATTTCCTTCGATGTAGGAATAGGATGAACATCCTGTATCAACGCTTCGTTCAATTCTAGCGGAAATAAACACAAACGAAGTTTTCCGCTTTTCTTTTCAGCAACGGCCATGTTGCTTACCCATTCAGTGGGTTTATTTACCCTAGATATGATGTTAGCTTTTTCATATCTATCCAGCGTTTTTTTCAGTTCTTTTCGGATGCTTTCAGGAACGCGTTTCAGCTTACAAATCGTTGGGACTGCATTCTTTTTTAATTTAAGGGTATACTTTTCCTTAAATTTTCCGATGCCTCTGAATACATCCGCGTATTCCTTCAATAGATCTGCTTTCGAAACTTTGTTTATTCGTTTAATTAATTTCAGCTCTTCACAGGTACTTAAACCAAGTAATGGGTCGTCGTCGACATCAACGATTAAATATTTGATATTGTGAATTTGATTTTTCACTTTAGACTTCAATTTTATTTTGCCAACCATGTTGATCTCTGTATTACCATATGCGACTGCACGTACGGATGAAGATTTTATTTTACTTTCATCGATGCCAAGTTTCTTGAATATTTTATACGGTAGAACATTATTTTCGGCACCACAATCCAACTTGAAAGGTATCACATCGTTGCTAATCGTGATATTTTCGAACCAGGATGCTTTCTTTCCGATTTTATTAATTTTAATCGCATTAAACGAGATTGTAGAATCGCTATCACTGCTCGAATTATCTTTCAACGTATGGAACTTTTTATCTCGATTTCTCAAATGTTTGTTTTTAAATTTACACCTAGTGTTGGGTAAATTCGCGAATTTTCTTTTTTTGCTTGCGCATGCGCAAGAATATGCGCATATTCTTGCGCATATTCCGCAGATTCTTTTCAAAAAAATTAGAACATTCTGCTTAGTTTAGAGATAATAGGAAACTTTCCATGAAAAGGTTTCAAATTATCAATTAAAATTGGAAATTTGTAAAGAAAAGTAGTGGTAAAACTCGTAAATTGTGGAAAATTGTAGAAAAATCTTTAAATTTTTTGAAAAAAGTCATGATTTTTATTTTTTTGAGAGAATATTCTCCAAGCATTTGAGAATATTCGCGAATATTCGCGAATATTCTCAGATTATGCGCATTGAGAATATTCTCAGGCCAACACTATTTACACCCGATAGCAAAATGACCGAAGTAACCGCAATTCGAACACTTTTTGCCGTATGCAGGGCATTCACGTCTACGATGAACGGTATCACACTTTTTACACCGGTAAGATTCATTATCACTTTGTCTATCATTTTTATCACGATTATTTTCATTTCGATTAGAAGAATATTCACTATCACGACGATTTCGAGAACGATTTTTGTATTTATTTTTATTTTTAAATGCGTCTATTTTATCTTTTTCGGTGGATAACAACGCAGAACATTCGTTGATCGCTTTAACTTGTGCAGTGCTCGATTCCTGAATTCTGGCCATCTCAATAGCTTCTTCTAAATTTAGGTCAGGAACTTTCAACATATCAGCTTGCAGGGTTTTATCTTTAGTACCAATTACGATTCGATCTTTTATTAAGGACTGTTCTTGATCATTAAATTTACACCCACGAACTAGTTTCTGCAACGCAGCTAAGAATTCTTCAAACGATTCGTCTTCTTTTTGAGAACGTGATAAAAACTTGAATCGTAAAAACGTGACGTTGACTTTAGGATTTATTCTGTCTTCGAAGAATTGAATGACTAATTCGAGGCTTTCTTGATCCTCTTCGGACATACCAGATGAATCGATTAACTCCTGGGCGGCTTCACCGGCAAAATTGAGTAATAAAGCATATTTACGTACTTCATCAGCGTTTATTAAACTTGATGCTTTCAAATATAGATCAAATTCTCGCCGAAAACGTCGCCAGTTTTCACTTGCGTTAGCGTCCAATTTGAGCTCATTAGGCTTGTTATAATTCGACATTTTTATCACTAATTATTACTATTACTTTGCACTTTGCAATTATTATTACAACGAATTATTTAAACGAAAACGAACCATTTTATTTTAATTTTTTAGTCCGCAGCGCCATGTAATATATTGTACACGAGACGATTACATTCATTTATTAATGATAAACGATAACAACATTAACATCCAATAATTACGTACGTAGATACATTGTAGCGCACTCTACAGGAAGTTGAATGAAACAAGTGTTTAAGGCTTCGAAGAATCAATAGAATTATATTACTTACTTCGACCAAAAGATTTAGAATGATGGAAAGTTCACATTCGAAAAGACGTGATAATAACGAAGGTTAAAGTCACATTTTTTGCTGAGGTCAAAGTTGTATTGTGATTTTGAAATGCTCATTTTTTTAGGTAGGTAGGAGAAGATTCTGTAGCTAAAGCTGCTCTACTGTAAGTAGCAGAATGCATTTCTCAAAAAAATTCACATTCATCAGCGGAACCAGCGTTACGAAAACGAATTTTCGTTTACATTTTGGTTGGTTTGTCGACTGGTTGGTTACTAAAAATAACAATTTCATTTTGTTTAGCGTTTTTTTTTCATTATACACAGGGATGGAAACCGAAATGAAAAAAAATATCAGCTATTTTTTTTTTCAAAATTACCCATTGATGATAGTTATGGTTAAAGGTTACGGTTAATCACTGTGAAGGAATAAAAGAAAAAAGCTTGCTTACTTACTTTATAAGTGAGAAAAAAAACCAATGTTTATCTATGATAGTGTTTCTTAGGTTTTTTTACTAGACACATGAAAATGTAATAAATTCGAAGTATCTTTGAGAATTTTCCGGTTTACGTAATTCATCGAATCTTTAGAACGATTTTCTAGTATAAATTATTTAGATAAAATTTGTAATTCAAACCGAATTTTTCGAATGGATATTGTATATATCTGGCTCATAGTACTTACTTGTTGTAGATTTACAGTGCTTTGAACTTCTCGTATATGTGATGGTAGTTCACATCAGCTAGGTAATGGTATGCACTGTGTAGGATAGGTAGGTACCTACGTAAAACATACCTAACCTACAGTGAAAAACGAGAATGCATGAATTATTCATTTTTTTAGATTTACTTCGGATGATTTGCTCGGTTGGCCTTTTTTCTTCTTACTGTGCCAGTATGTCGAAGTAGGTACTTCGATGATGCTTTTTTTCTTTTTAGTTGAGAGGTCAACATAAAGTTCTTCCTAAGTAATCGTTTATTAACAAGTAGGTCTGTTTTCAAACGAATTATTGTTCACGTATAAATTGATTCGAATCTCAGTGAATTGTTCGTCAGTTCGCGAGAGTGTTGATTCATTTAAGGGAATCATTCGTGAACGAATTGATTAATTTTTTGAACAAGCCGTTCGCGAACAAATTGATCAATTCTTCAATTTAGGAATTAATTCGTTCGCGAATGATTCACTAAACATTATTCAATTCGTTCGCGAATGGTTCACCACAAATTATTCAATTCGTTCGCGAATGATTCACCAAACAATTTTCAATTCGTTCGCGAATGATTCACTAAAAAATTTAATTCGTTCGCGAACGAGTCATTTATACGAATCGATTCGTTCGCGAATGATTCACTAAAAAATTTAATCTGTTCGCGAACGAGTCACTTATATGAATCGATTCGTTCGCGAATGATTCACCAAAAATTATTCGATTCGTTCGCGAATGATTCATCAAAAATTATTCTATTCCTTCGTGAATTATTCGCCAAAAAATTAAGTAAATGAATCGATTCGTTCGCGAACGAGTCTTTTATACAAATGGATTCGTTCGCGAATGATTCACCAAAAATTATTCAATTCTTTCGCGAGTGATTCATCAAAAATTATTCTATTCTTGCGTGAATTATTCGTCAAAAAATCAGGTAAATGAATCGATTCGTTCGTGAACGAGTCTTTATACGAATGGATTCGTTCGCGAATCATTCACCAAAAAATTTTCAATTCGTTCGTTAATGATTTACCATTCAATAGTCAATTCGTTCACGAATGATTCGCCTAGAAATCAATCATTTTGTTCTATCGCCAATATGTCGCAGAGTATCCAATCTGCTCTCAAAATATCCAAGACCTCATTCCACTACTTCTGATTGAATCGACGAGAATTAGAACAATTCTCATTCATTTCGTTCATCGTCGAATTCCTTCGCAATTCGAGCCCTTTTTCTCAATTCTATTTTTTTTCCACCGAAAAAACCACACGTAAATAAAAGAGGTTCCTCTCACTTTCATTTTTTTTACACTACGCAAAGTAGCATTTCGTTGAATTTTTGTGCCGCAGAAATTGTCAAAGAAAAAGAATACAAAAAAAAAGTCATTTCATTTTCATTCATTTCCCTCGGCTTAAATTAGTTTTAAAATCGTTTTTTTTCTCTTCTTTAACAGACGCATACGGAAAATTGAAAATTTGTTGAAAAATTTCAGGTACGAAATACGCGAATGTTGGTTACCTATTCCAAGTAGGCCTATATTTTCAGACGAAATAAAAATTAGATTCGATGTAGAAAAAGTGAAAGGAAAAGGAGACGAACAGAGTGTATTTTTTTTTCCATCTCAAGCATCTCGAGAAAGTAAAAATTTAATTTTAACGAATCGTTGGTGAATTTTTTTCTTGCAGTTGGAGCGCAAGAAATACGTTTTATGACTGAAAATAAGGAGATGAGCGCCGGACATCAGTACGCTGTCGTGTGTAAAGCCAAAGGATCCAGACCTCCGGCCAATATTACCTGGTGGAAGGATTCTATCCAGTTGAAACCACCTACTCCTATTCGATATTCGGTGAGTTTTTCCCCTTATTCTTTTATTCGTTCTTTTTCTTCTTTTTTTTTTAATCTTATAAATGTATTCGATGAAACGAAGTGATAGAGTGGTCTGTTCTGTCGAGGATTATCGTTTGCTATTTTGAATGTCACAATAAGTCGAGTCGAACGATGATATGAAAATATGAACGAGTATTTCAAGAATATATGGTATAAGTTTTCTTTGAGAAAACTTTTTACTCGTCTTGTGCTGCTGCTGTAGACTTGTGTGTAGTTGATCGTATAGTGTGTGTATGTTCGAATGGGAGAAAAAAAAGAAAGAAGTGAGATTATCAGCATGTAGACGTGCTAAGATAGCCGAATTTTCATCCTCGGAGGGACTTACAGGAAGTATTTGATATTAATTAATTCATGTTAATGCATGTTGTAGAGAGAAGAGAATGCGAAGCGGTTACTAATTATGTGCTTCTACATAAGATCCACATGAAGTATTGGAAAGGCGACCATTTGTTCACCCCCCCCCCCCAGTTTGAAATGTGGTGAAAGTGATCGATTTTTGAATCGTACATATGTATGTACATTAAAATAAGTATGAGTTTTTCTCTTTTGAAAGTTGAATCCAAGTCAACTGTTTTAATTCAAACTCAACTAATGATGGAAAATCTAGCAAATAACTTGAAGGAAAAATTCTGTAACCATTAATAGAATTATTTTTCTGTTGAATTACATTTTTGGATACAGATACATTCGACCAAAGTAGAAATATTAAAAATTACTTACTTGTCGCTCAGGTGGAGAGCTCGCATTACAATCGACAGTGAAATGTTCTATATAGGATTTGTGATTGGGTACTTCAACCGTGCGGCAAGAAAATAAAAAGAATTAGAAGGTTGAGAAAAGCAAGCAAAGAAATACAAGGACGTAACGTGTCATAATTCTTCTATATGAATAAACCTCTTTTCAAAAGAAAATCTTTGCTGACCACTCGAGCTATTTTGGTCTCCTTGTATAAAACATTCTAAATTAATGTAAGAAATGAAAAAAAGCTTCTTTTTTATATTATATTTTTTGAAAATTTTTCATTTTTAAACAAAATTATTTTTAAAGAACCCCTTTTAAAAAAAAAAAACGTCCCACAACCTCTCGAACAACAAAGCTTTCTTGTATGAATCCCCTCCCCTCAAAAAGTTTATAAAAATTAAAAGTACATAGGTAGACGTAGATAGACATTGTATTTTCCAAAAAAAATTCACTGACTTTAATTTTTTGTATTTTATTTCTATTTTAGGGTCTCCATAGTCAGCTTTGTTTTTGAGACTGAGAATTGAGTTTTTTTTTTTTTTTTTTTTTTTTTTGAGAAGGCGTTACAAGAATTCTGATTTTTAGAAATGAGAAAATTTCAAAAAAAAAAAAACAACACTCAGATTTATTCCGTTTTTTAAAAATTTTTTCAAGTCTGAGGAGCTCCATATAAAGGACAAGGGGACCTAAATAGTTTTGGGAACGGAGGAAGGTTTTTTCCTTCAAAGAAGATCATTTTAAAAAATATTGATCAAAAAATGAAAAAATTCCAGACAAATTTAATTTTTTTTCGTTTTCTGGGATCTTTTTTTGGGAGTAGGGGGAAGAGCCTCTTAGCTCTTTTTTTTTGTACTTTGTGGAATTGTGGATATTCAAAGAATAGGGAATTATTCTCATGTTGAATGTAGCCTAACTTTACGTGAAGGAAATATACGATTCATATTTTCGTGTCACCAGACAGTTCATCTGTTTCTTATCTTTTCAAGTTCAAGTTTTCATCATCATTCATCGTATCTTGAAATACAACATCGATACCAAAGTAATTTGAAATTTTGAGTACTCTCCTCCCAAATACCTAATGGGAATTTATTTTGCAGAATTGATGCATATCATAACTCTCTCTTTCCAACTTCCTTCTTGAAGAATTTCGCGAAGCGCGAAGTTTTCATTTCTATTTTCTATATCTATTCACACAAAAAATTTACCTTACTGCATGGTGCAATAGCAATACCAATTTACAATTTACAACTAGAATTCGAAAAATTAAAAAAAATTCACAAGCAAAGCAAAGCAATGGATCTCTAATCGAAGTTCCTTTACATTCTCACTCGAAAAAATCACAAGTCCGAAATCGAACATGTGATTCAGTCAGTCGTTCACTTGTGTTCCATAAACGATGTGAGTATAGACCATCTCGTTGGGATTTGTTTATTTCTCTGGTGATTCCACAATTCGAGAATTGAAAAAAAATCGGTCCTGAATTAAATGAACTCCAGCGTAAGAAGTGCCAATCACGTTTAAATGAGCTAAAGTTGACTTGGACAGATTTTAGGAAATTTTTTTCAAAAATCTGAAATTTCCAAGATACCGTTGCAGGACGGAAAGCGGCTTCAAATCACCTCCAATCGACATCAGTATTTTGAAATTACGAGATTATATTCTTCGACTTCATCGGGTAATTAATTTTTTGGGTATTTCAATTTTCAAAAATCTGCTGGAAGGTCCAGAACTGCTCTAAACGGTCCGGGAGGGTGAAAACAGGATGCATAGAAAATTTCAGCTTTCTAGATCAATTTGGTGAGCTTTTGATTTTTCCCATTTTTGACTCTTTGATTTTTAAAAACTCGCCAAAAATCAAAAAATGCATTTACGCACTTGAAATTTTAGCTGGTGATCCATTTTTGTATGTTCTTTCGATTAAAGTTGGCTCGGTTCAAAAATAATTCTTTTGTCAGTTGTTGGGATACCTCCACTGGTTGCATTTCGAAACCTTGCGTTTGTTCTGCTGAATATCGAAGATGCGACCAAAACCAATACTAGCTCTTGCTACCTATCTCTATCTTATCCTTTTCAATGATCTTGAAAATGATTTTTCAGATTTTCGTATACATTTTACTGGTATTTTCCACGAAAAAACTTTTTTCAAGGAAAAATTATTCTTGGAGTAAAAGAATTTTCTTATTCACACAAATTTTTCTAACCTTAATCTCCAACCCGTTCTCCGGCTCCATACTAAATAAAAAAGACCTCTCACCACTGTTTGAATCACTCAATTCGAAACTTATTGGTGATGGCTTCATCCGGTTCAGGACTCGAAGATACATTCATCGCATCTGCTCAAAGCTCATTTAAGTAGCTCCTGGCGCAGAATCCCATTTTCTCGATAATGCTTATACTTTTAAAGCAATAGCGAACATTTTCAAATTCCCCGAGGGAAAATTCCTCTAAAAATGCCAAATATTTTCTGGCGTGTGTTCGAGAAACCCCTTTTTACTCCATCGCTAATATTCGTGCGAGTTATTTAGCCATATATTTGCAGTATAGTGTGGTACAGATATCAGAAACCGAGTGAAAAATATATGCACATTCGTGTACCTCTGTAGTAGACTACTCCGCATACATTTAATAATACGATTTATGAATGAAAAAAAGCTATAAATTTTTATATCCGATATATTCGGACGATTCCAATTAAAATTCTGATCCGTGTTGTACTTCCTGTTAAATATTGTGACAAAATTGATAGTACACTACGACTACACGCACACGAACCATGTTGGTAAGTTTTCATGGCGAATCTAAACCCCAAAATACGCATCCTCTTTTACACCTTGCCTTTGATTCTCAGCGGGGGTTATTTTTTACACAAGGACGACGAGTAACCTGCGTCGTCGTTGTCGTGTGATATTTGTTGCGTAGATTTTTTTCCTCGTGTGTAAAAGGGGGGAGGGAGACGGAGGGGGGAAGGGGGGTGAAAAAAATGTTGCGGCGTTTTGTAGCCGGTTCATCAATCATAGAGAGCTGTGTGATAGCGAAATGCTATTTGACTCGGCGTATTGCTATACACTGTTTACGTGATTTATGTTATTTCGACGTCATTTAGGATAACCATTAATATAGATTACTTTTCGATTTTGTTCGATTCGCTGGAAGAAGTTTTTGAAGTGTTAAATTTAACGTGATAATTTCTGTACGATTGATTCTCGTACTACTCGTGAATGTAGGTAGGCTCATCATTTTTATATACTCTATCGATATGAAATTCATTCTTGCGGGTGTTCATTTTATAATTAAGCGTTATGTCATCGTAGGTAGGTATATAGACTGTATAGTTTTATAAAGGGGTGGTGAGAACGACGAGAGGACGAGTGATAGAATTCCATTATTCGGTGCGTTGAACTGGCTTAAATTTGTATGCAAAATTGGTCATCTCGATTCGATAGACGTTTTTCGAATGACGAAAAGTTATTGTCGAAGTATTTCGAGTGACAGCAGGTTTAAATTCGGCATCGATAAATGATTTTAATAGATTCGAAAATATATACGACCGAGTCCAACTCGAGCCTACGTATTCGCGGAGATAAAAATTTACCTCACGTAAAAGCCCCTTTTGGTTGGCAAAAACGACTCGACTTATTATTAGATGAAAACTTTCGCCAGTTTAGAGGTTTTCGGTTTAGAATTAAACTGTGCGCGTAACGTTTACCCATAGATAGGGTCAAGGACGATGTGACGAATGACGGTTCCTTGTGAATTTTCGTGTGATAGACGACGACGTGCGATGATGCTAAATTACGTAATACGTAGGTTTACCTACCTGCGATTGCGAGTTGTCGTCGAAATGAATTAAATGTGACGATCTTCGTGACTTCTCATCCTTTGTAGTACGTCGTCAATAGTGCTGAAAGATGAAACGATATTAAACTTGCGGTTTGCGACGATTTCTGCCTAGTACACGTGTGGTTGAATCGTGGATTTTGTATGGAAGGTGATGAGAAGGGGGTGGGAAGATTAACGGTGTGAATTGTGGTGTGGTTTTTGTACGCTAGGTAGAGTATTTGGAGAGATTTAGGAGAAATGAGATGTTTTAGAAGAATTTGGATACTGAAATTTGTAGACGAGCGTGATAAATAGATTGGTTTACTTACTACGAACAATGAACTCAGCAAGGCCTAATTCAGCTATTGGTGTTGCTATCAGGTAATATTCTTTGCATAATTTGAATCTGCATAATAAGACATCAATGATACTTACCCTTACATTTCGAAAAATCAGTTGGTAGTTGTTACTCTAAAGAATTGGTCGAAATAAATTTGAAAAAAAAAACATAAATTTAAAGTACTCGTAATTACTCGCTTAAGAAATAAGAAATCCCCTCAATTTCATAAATAAACAATTACCTATGTCAATTTCCAATTCCATAGGGTGATTCCGGTTAGGTATGATAGATGAATCAGTCCTACAGGCTGAGATTTTGAGAATATCTTCGAAGTGAAAACGTTCTACCCGCCTCCCTGTCCTCGCCACATATGCGAAAGAATCGTGTTTTTTTAATTAAAAAATTCCCATTTATGACCATATTGACCGAAAATTTTAAAATCTTCGTGGTGTATAAAGGTACTGGGAGCCAATTCATGCTATTTTTTCCAATTTTTTTGCACTGTATTCTGCAGTTGCACCAAAACCAGAAATGGTGCAGGTAGATTTTGTCCTCATAATGTGAACCTTGAGTGGGTAGCTGGTTTGAAATTTTCTTTTAGGCTTTTTGGCTAGAATACCTTCAGTGCAAAACAATTTTAAAATTGCATGAATTGGTCCTCAGTGACTTTATGCGCCATAGAGATTTCCAAATTTTTAATCAATAAGGTGATTAATATGAATTTTTTGCAAAAGACTCGATTTTTTTAAATACGGGCGAGGGTAGATAGCTGATGAGTGAAATTTTTTCGCTTCTAAAATTATTTTTGTCCCCTAAGATGTCCTGTAAGTATTTTTAAAATAGCAATTTGTTGTACAACTTTTCCAATGTTCCCTCTTCCTCAATTTTTTTTCCGATCAACTGAGGAAAAATTGAATCTTAGCATTGCATTTCCTTTTTTTCGCAACTTTGACAGTTCACAAAGGAAAATTTTCACAATTTTTGGAAAATTTTCACTACATAGGTAGGTAATTGCGTACATACTTACTAACACAATGTTGATGTTCTTGTAGAAATAGAAATTTTTCTATGCAGTGAAAATCAAAAATGTAGGTACATAGCAGGATTCTGGTCAACTTCAGTGGTGATTTTCATTTTCAGTTGAAAGTTACTCAGAAAACATTTCAGCTCCGGAGGAATCTCTGGATGATTAGATATAAGTCCTCAAAAAGAGACTGTTTTAGAGAAAAATCAAAATTTTATCAAGAAAAGTGATGCAAATACATTAATAGACAAAAATGATACCTACATATGAAGCCAGAGTCCAACAATGAAGCTTGTTTTCCCTTCAAAGTAGTAACTGAATTGCAACCAGTCATACCACCAAAACATGAAGGGCAATAAAATCTACGATCGCTTGTCTATTGTAAGCGCACCCAGATTTATTGAGATCATTTAATTATCAACCCTTAGGTTGGCTAAGAGCACTATTCACTTGGTAAGTGAACCTAACGTAATCCCAAGGGAGGACCTATCTGTCAAGCAGATTCGCGAATGTCTGGCGAACTACCGCCTCGCCATTCGCTTTTCGGTAAATAAAAAAAACTTTAAGCACTGCAGAGAGTACTGGTAGAACTCATATATTTGAGTAATAAAACAACAAATAATATGAGGTAAAACAAAGAAAAGAAAAGTCAAAAAAACGAAATACAAAAAGCAAACAAAAATAATTATAGGAACCCTTATAGTCCCACGGGATTATCCCGCCAACACCCTACCAATCCTATACCCCTAGGTACCGGGCACGAGAATAGCCTACAGACAGGAACACCCTCACTCCATACCTACCTACCGAAGTAAGTAGGTACCAGGTTGTGATACCCAAGCCGTAGCTAATGGCTAGGTATTATGTGAGCTGTACATGCCACCATTAGGTACATATACAGACTGAATTTTTAACACCAAGAGCTCTCACGTCGTAAACTATGGGAATAGCCTACGAGTCCCTACCTAACAACGTCCCTATACATGCCGTAGCAGATAGGTACGCGGTCTGTTAGATAGGTGCACGGCTCGCTAAAGAAGCAAAAAACCATTTTTATTTCTCCTAGAAGAAATAAAAATGTACTTTTTCTCGCTTTACAAACATTTCATAATCTTTACTGTAGTGAATGAAATGATGGTTGATATATCTTTGTTTAAATTGTTATCTTGAATGCAGACTCAGACTACAATTGCAATGCTGTGATAAATCCTGACATCAATTTCTGATGTGGGAATTGGAAGTCCATCATTGACGTATGACACCACCATTGTGCTTTGTAGCAATCCGGTGCTCTAAATGAAACTGAGTTTCTTTTCTTATATCAAACAATACATAGGTACCTATATTTTTGTAAATAAATTACCTACATACATACAAATAAAAACGAAACCCATGACACATACTTACAGGAAATTATACCTAGAATGATAATGAATACTAATGCCACATTTATTTGAAATACAGACAGGGTGTTTCAAAATAAACAGGTGATTCTAAAGTTGAATTACATGTAAACTACTCAGTGAAATGAGTTGAAATTTTTACACAAGGTAAAAAATAGTAAGTATCAATTTTATTTGTGAAAGATGACATTTGTAAATTTATATTTCAATATCAATATTTTTCAAGAAAATGATGGAAACATTGATAACAAAATTGAAATTCATTTTTGAAATTTTTTATTTATTATTCACTAATGAATTTTTGAACTCACAAAAACACAACATTACTATGGTAAAAAAAAAAACAAAACCTACAATCATACAAGAGATTGCGAGTTATATGTATGTTAGGTACCATTGAATGGAGTAAGTATGAAAAATGTTTACCATTAGCAACAAACAACTAGACAATCTTTTTTTTGCCAATTTTTGTATACTTTTCATAAGATAGGTAGAGTAATTCATGTTTTATTCAGATTTGTTGTTTCATTACCTACTACAGATACAGCCTGGAAGTGCAGAGCGGCAACGTCTCAAAAACTATAGGATGTAGTCCTATACGGCTGCATTGTCTTATGGGATATTGCCCAATTTCTTAGTTTTTCTTGAATAATTTTTGAATGGTTAATGCTACAGATTTGAATTAAAAACCAGCTTGTAGAGGAAAGAAAGTAGATCATTTTTCATTCTTCAAACACCTATGTGCTCGATCAAAATTTTGATTTATTTTAATGTGAATGTAAAAAAATTTCAACCTTGAAACTTTGAACTTTAATAAATCGAAAATTTGATTGAGCACATAGGTGTTTGAAACATGAAAAATGATCTACTCTTTCTCCTCTACAACCTCGTTTTTCCCCCAGAGCTCTAGCGCTTTTCGATCAAAAGTTGTGAAAGTTCAAAGCTTTGAGCTTTAGAAACTTTTGAACGGTAACTGCTAGCGCTTTCGATTAAAAAAAAACATTTGAAAGGTGATGAAATTCTGAACATTTTGGTATATTAAAGTACCTATGTGTCCACTGAAAATTTTGCGTAA